>NC_139521.1:11134359-11164359 GCF_947247035.1 Vipera ursinii
AAGTGAATAGAATAGAATAGAATAGAGAATGGTAATAAGAATAGAATAGAATAGAATAGAATAGAAATATAGAAAGTGAATAGAATAGAATAGAATAGAAATATAGAAAGTGAATAGAATAGAATAGAAATATAGAAAGTGAATAGAATAGAATAGAATAGAATAGAAATATAGAAAGTGAATAGAATAGAATAGAATAGAATAGAATAGAAATATAGAAAGTGAATAGAATAGAATAGAATAGAGAATGGTAATAAGAATAGAATAGAATAGAATAGAATAGAATAGAATAGAAATATAGAAAGTGAATGGAATAGAATAGAATAGAAATATAGAAAGTGAATAGAATAGAATAGAATAGAGAATGGTAATAAGAATAGAATAGAATAGAATAGAATAGAATAGAAATATAGAAAGTGAATAGAATAGAATAGAATAGAATAGAATAGAAATATAGAAAGTGAATAGAATAGAATAGAATAGAATAGAATAGAAATATAGAAAGTGAATGGAATAGAATAGAATAGAATAGAAATATAGAAAGTGAATAGAATAGAATAGAATAGAATAGAATAGAATAGAATAATAGAATAGAGCTGGAAGGGACCTTGGAGGTCTTCTAGTCCAGCCCCTTGCTCAAGCAGGAGGACCTATACCAGTGGTGGTGAACCTATGGCATGCCTGCCAGAGGTGGCACTCAGAGCCCTCTCTGTTGGCACGTGCGCCACCACCGCTGCCAGCAGCAGGTCCTTGTCGGTTGGTGGACTGGAAGAAAAGGGAGGGGGAAGCATTTTACATGCGTGCATGCGTGCACGGGGCCATGAGCAGGCACATGCTGCAAAGGGGGCGGGGCTAGTGCCTGCGTGATACTCACTAGCCCAGCCCCGTTCTCACATGGTGCGGTGCCTTGTATCTGCACCCTGCGGTGCGGCGGTTGGCGTTTTTGTGCCTTGCGGTACGGTGGCCCATTTTTTGCTCCCCCTTTTTTTTCGTGCCAGAGGCGGCACTCAGAGGCGCCTCCCTGTCCCCTCCCCCGAGGGCACCAGAATGCCGATGCTGCCTTGGCACTTTGTGATAAACAAGTGGATTTTGGCTTGCGGTTTGGGCACTCGGTCTCTAAAAGTTTCGCCACCACTGACCGATACCATCTCAGACAAGTGAATGTCCAGTCTCTTCTTAAAAACCTCCAGTGATGGAGCACTCTTGATTTCTGGTGGCAAGCTGTTCCACTGGGCAGCTGAGAGAAAGGGGCGGCAGAAGCTGCATCCCCCGAAAGAAGTCTTCGCCGAGAAAATGGGCGCTGAGACGCCTCATTCTCTCGCTCAGCAGAGACTTCTTTCGCGAGATCCAGCCTCTGCCATGCTGCACCGAGAGAACAGCAAGCCGCCCCATTCTCTCAGTGGAGCACTCCACCGCCCCATTCTCTCGGCGGCTTTTCCACCCCGTTCTCTCATCTCAGCAGAGACGTCTTTCGGGGGATCCAGCCTCCAGCTGCTGCATTTCCCAGCCTCGGCTTATATTCGAGTCAATAACTTTTTCCAGTTTTTGGGGGTGAATTTGGGGGTCTCGGCTTATACTCGAGTCGGCTTATACTCAAGTATATACGGTATGTGCTTCAGTTCAAACCTCCTGATCCAAGCCTTCCAAAAATAATTCCTCTCCCCCCCCAAATACTGTCGCTCAGTACTGATAGAATTTTGCAATTTAGTTGTTGTTAGCTGCGAAGCCGTGTCTGACCCATTGCGACCCCATGGACGACGTTCCTCCAGGCCTTCCTGTCCTCTACTATCTTCTGGAGTCCCTTTAAGCTCATGCCTACTGCTTCAGTGACTCCATCCAGCCACCTCATTCTCTGTCGTCTCCTTCTTCTCTTGCCCTCAATCTTTCCCAGCATTAGGCTCTTCTCCAGTGAGTCCTTCCTTTTCATTAGGTGGCCAAAGTATTTGAGTTTCAACTTCAGGATCTGGCCTTCCAAAGAGCAGTCAGGGTTGATGTCATCTAGGACTGACCGGTTTGGTCGCCTTGCAGCCCAAGGGACTCGCAGGAGTATATATATAAACATATTTTGTTAAAATGTGCTCATGCCCAAGATGCTAGCCATAGGTGCCATGTCAACTAGGAAATGGTTTTTGTGTACAAGGAATCCTCAACTTACAAACTTTCATTTAGCAACTGTTCCAAGTTACACCACCACTGGAAAAAAAGGATGTCAATGCTGCAAGCATTGGATGTTTTTGCTTTGACAATATAAGAGGCATCCTTTTCCTTTAAAATTCTTTTGCTCTTAGAATTAAATGAAGTTGCGGGGAGGAGGGAGAATTCCCCCCCCTTGTTTTTAATAAGGTAAGAAACGGAAGGGAAGCTTTGGCCTTCAAACTGATTGGAGAACATGATTTATGACTGCTAATTGGAGGAGGGAATTGTGCCAGATATTAGGTGCTGAAGGGAGGGGAATTCAGATCTTGGCATTCAACCATGCTGTGCTGACCTTTGTTTTCACAATTAAAGACATTTTAGGATAAACTGTGCCTGAAGGTTCTTTGAAGTGTTTCATTAGTCGGAACCATGACAAAGGACTTGTAACTGGTCCTTGTGCTTATGACCATCACAGCATACCCAAATTTGGGAGCTTGGCAACTGGCATGGAGTTACTATGGTTGCAGTCTCCCGGGGTCACGTAAAGGGCATTTGCAACCTCTAGTCAGATTCTGAGAAGCAAAGTCAGTGAGGAAAGTCGATTCACTTAACATCTGCCTGGATCAGTTAACAGCTCCAGTGATTTGCTTAGCAGTTGTGGCAAAAGGGGCAATATTGGGTGTGACTCGTTTAGCCGCCTTATTTAGCAACAGAACCTCTGGTCTAGAATTGTCTGCGATAACTTCAGAAATGTTTGTTAGCTTGTTTGGTGAAAACCTGGATAGGCAACTTATTTCTCAAGTCTGAATGCATTCTGACTTGAGACCTCTAGCAGGAATGATCTCTTTCTAGTCCGGCCGTCTGTCAGGGGGAGGTTACAAGAGAGCAAGTAGCATCACACATCATTATAAGATTCTGCAAACAATTCTCAGATTACATCGTTAGAACGATGGCATTCTTGTGATGTCTACTGGTGTTATATAAAAGCAGGAAGGAAGTAAAAAATTATCAGAAAGGCCCATCCACCCAAAACAGTCGCTTACACCCTCAACTATATGTGCAATGAAAACTGTCACTTGCTTCTGTTTGGAATGAAAAAATTGAACTTCATCACAAATGACGATATCTGTTATGGTTCCGACAGGTGCAATTCTTCAAAGAACCTTGAGGCATTGTTTACCTTAAGGCAGACATGTCAAACACAAGGCCCAGGGGCCGGATCCGGCCCGCAAAGTGGTTTCATGTGGCCCGCGAAGCCATCCTGGAAACAGTGAGGGAACAGCCTTGGCCCTGGCCCAGAGACCCTCCTTCTGCCAGAGTCCCTCAGATCTGTCCCACTCCTGCCCAGGCCCCCATAGGCACCCTTGATGCGAACGATGTAGAGCTGGCCATGCCCACCCAGTAGGCCATACGCACTCTAGCCACGCCCACCCAGTAGGCCACACCCACCTGGCCCCCTGAGGGCAACCGCAATGCTGATGGGCCCTCAGTGAAACTGAGTTTGACACCCCTGCCTTAAGGAGTCTTTAATCGAAAGAGCATAGCTTTGGCACGCACACGGTCAAGCCGAAATCTGGATTCCTCTCCCCTGAGCACACAATATCAAAGCACAGTTCCTCCCTCTAATTAACCGTCATAAATCACATTCTCCAATTAGTTTGAATTGTAAGCTTTCCCTCCTGTTTAACAACCCTGCCAAATATCTTCTTTTATTTCAAAACAGACTTGAGAGACATTCTTCCTCCCCCCCCACTTAGCATCAACTAATTCTAACTCTAAAAGTAACACACAAGTTAAAGAAGTTAAAAGAAGCAAAGCTGCCTCTCCACATTGTTGTCAAAGCAAGAACATCTTGATGTTCTTATTCCAACAAAATCTCCCTTTTTATTGCAGGATGATGCAGCAAATGATCCACAGTGGTCTGAAGAGCAACTCATTGAAGTTAAGTTTAAGCTTGCCGGACTTGAAATTGGAAAAACGGAAGTAGATATCATGGCACAGTCAACCCGAGCCATTTTTGAAATACTTGAAAAAGCATGGCAACCCCAGAATTGTACGCTGGTAGATTTGAAGGTAGATATACATTTATATTTTAGATCTTGGTTGGTTTTTTTTAAAGTAAGGAATGAAATTAATTGAATTCAGCTAATCTTTTCTTTCGTGTGTTTTGTTCTCCATTTTTAGGTTGAGTTTGGGGTTAATGTAGCCACAAAAGAAATTGTTCTTGCTGATGTCATTGATAATGATTCTTGGAGGCTGTGGCCATCTGGAGATAGAAAACAACAAAAGGACAAACAGGTAATTCTGTTTTTCAGTGCAGATTCTGAAAATAAGCCAGTATTGCAGTTTTACAAGGTGTATGTAACTGTGTTGCTTCTGTTCTTGGCTTCCTACTGTATGTACGTTTCTTCACGTGAAACAGAAGATGGGGGGGAAAATGGAGGAAAGCCAAATTCTACAGTTAAAATTGGAAAACTGTTAGATATCTATCTTTCTGCTAATTTTGTTTTATGATAGACATTTTAAGTGTCCAAAAATAAAATCCCTAATTACATTTCAGTTAAATTAGTGAAAGAAATATATAAAATATTAGGCATTTCTAATTAATTACACTTTTGGCAATAATAATGGATATTTTAAATAATAGCTATTAATATGGGGCTGCCCCTGAGGACCACCCGGAGGCTTCAACTGGTGCAGAATGCAGCCGCGCGAGTTGTGATGGGAGTCTCCCGATACTCCCATGTAACACCTCTACTCCGTGAGCTGCATTGGCTTCCATTTGCCCTCCAGGTGAGATTCAAGGTGCTGGTGATGACCTATAAAGCCCTAAATGGCATGGGCCCGGATTATCTAAGGGAGCACCTGTTGCCAGGGTCAATTTCCCATCGTCCTGTGCGCTCCCACAGGGAGGGCCTCCTCAGGGTACCGCCAGTCAAGGATTGTCGGCTGG
Organism: Vipera ursinii; assembly: GCF_947247035.1. Lineage (NCBI taxonomy): Eukaryota > Metazoa > Chordata > Lepidosauria > Squamata > Viperidae > Vipera > Vipera ursinii. The sequence continues at coordinate 11,139,449 of NC_139521.1, forward strand.
TGATCCCCAGGGGGAGGGCGTTCTCTGTGGGCGCGCCTGCCCTATGGAATCAACTGCCAACGGAACTCCGGACTGCCCCCGACTTTCGTTCATTTCGCCAGGACCTAAAAACCTGGCTCTTTGAGCTATCTGGTCTGGACTGAGGGGTTTAATGTTTTTAAATTGTGATTTAACTTTTGCGGCTAGACTTAATTTATTTTAATTTTATATTGGATTGTTTTTAAATTTTGCCTTGTAAACCGCCCTGAGTCCTTTGGGAATAGGGCGGTATATAAACCAAATAAATAAATAAAACCTATGTAAGAGGAAATGAGTGAATACAAAATTCATATTCCAAAATATTGTTTACCCGTTATGAGCTATGAAAAGCACCCTTCAAATATGCTGTTGAGTTTGGGCCTATTATTTGATGTAAAGGCATATTAATATGTGTTAACTGGTCGTTACAGCAGTTAACATAAATTATTACTTTTATCTGATTTGATATTGGAGAGCTAGGTAAGCATACGGCCTTGCCTCTGAGTGATAAGTAAAACTTTGGAAGTTTAAAAAAAAGGAACTGGGGAGTCATCATCAACAACTCAAAAATCACATTTTTTGATCCTTACATGCATTGGATTTCTGTGTCAAAACCAGATTATAAATATGTATATGGACTTGTCAGTTAATTATAATATTGGCAGTTTAAGTAGGTATGAAGTAAGTGAATCTTGTGCATTTTATGTGTAATTTTTTTTGTTCTTTTGTGTGTGCTTTTAGTCTTACCGTGACCTCAAGGAAGTGACACCTGAAGCGCTGCAAATGGTGAAAAGAAATTTTGAATGGGTGGCTGAAAGAGTGGAGGTATTTATAGCATCTCTGAGAAAGAGATACGGATAATCCATATCATCATTTTCAGTCCTTTTAAATTGTCCTTTGATCTTCTTTTCTATTAGCTGTTACTGAAACCACAAAGTCAAGGCAGAGTGGTTGTCCTCATGGGTTCAACTTCAGATCTTGGTCACTGTGAAAAAATTAAAAAGGCATGTGGCAGTTATGGGGTGCCTTGTGAATTACGAGTGACCTCTGCTCACAAAGGGCCAGATGAAACACTGAGGATCAAAGCTGAATATGAAGGTACCCAACCCAAATTTGTCTAAATTATTTTATTTTAGTGAACTATTGTTTTAAGTTCAATGGCAATCTCAATTCCTGTGTTTTTTTTTAAAAAAATGATAAATAATATATTATCTGTTTAGGTGCGCATATTTGTATCACACTGATAACATGTTTGTTTGTCATTAGGGGATGGGATTCCCACAGTGTTCGTTGCGGTGGCTGGGAGAAGCAATGGCTTGGGACCTGTGTTGTCCGGAAACACAGCCTATCCAGTTGTCAATTGTCCTCCTCTCTCAGCTGATTGGGGTGCCCAGGATATATGGTCATCTCTGAGAATGCCTACTGGTAAGGTTTATCATTTAACACTTTGAACAAATTATTTTTTGGGGGAGATAGTACATATTTGAAAGTAAAAACATAATCTTACTATCAGCTGTTGTTCTGTTCAAAATAATAACAAAGTTAGACTGAATGAACGAATGCTTTGATTCTAAATTTACTATTCCTACAATATACATACGGAAGATTATGCTCAAAGGCAGGATTTAAAAAGATTTGCAGTACTGGGTTACCTAACCCTAACCCCCCCCACCCCACCCCATTGAATAAAATGGATACACCATTTACTGTAGATATTTAACTTCATAATTTCCTGGGCTGTGCTTACGTTTGTCAGCATTATGAGTAGACTGCTTATTTTTAGTTTTTTTCTCTTTACCACCCAACAAAAACTTTTGCATTAAAGGTAAAAGATAGATAACTCACCAACACCTGATTTTACCTTTTTTGCCCTGGTTGTTAAGCAAATCACCATGGTCAATAAGCAAATCGAGAGGTGCTTTCCCACGAGGCAACTGGGCTTTCTTCTTTCTCTTTTGAAATCGTTTCTTTATCTGGGGTTTGCTCACACTTAGCTTGCACAATCCTGGTGCAGGCTTGTCCAGACAAACAAGGAGCATACTCTGTAAACATTAACTTTCAAAAAACTTATGCTCCTTTCTCTAATTTGGAACAGATTTCAATTCTGAAGAGAATTTTGGTACCTTGTCCTTCACATTCATCTGAAACTCCCATGTTCTGTATGAATTGTTAAATATTCCGTATTACGTATCAGGTTTTTTTTTGACACTAAAGTTGATCCTAGTGGTAATACATTAACAATCATATATTTTAAAAATTAAAAATTGTCTTCCTTTTTAACAGGTCTTGGCTGTTCCACAGTTCTTTCACCTGAAGGCGCTGCCCAATTTGCTGCTCAGATTTTCGGGTTGAACGACCACTGTGTGTGGGCCAAACTGCGATCCAACATTCTGAATACGTGGATCTCCTTAAAACAGGCTGACAAAAAGATGAGAGAATATACTTTATAGATGAATTCTTAAACCACTCTCTCATTTTAGCTTCCAGAATTTGATGGCATATCATTCCTAGTATAAGTACTAATGGGAAACTGTTCCTAATCTATTTTATGATAAAAGAGTGTACAGGTGCCCTCTCATTCTCTAAGCTATTGTAAACAACTAATCTTGTATTTTCTAGCACAGTGTAACTTGACAGCAGAGTTATGTGCATTAAGGTAGAATAGATCTTACTGATCCATCATGATTGGTTATTAAAGAGAAATATTACCTGTGTTGACTTGTAATCCTGTACAGAATATGCCCATCTGGTGATTCTCCTAAAATTTATATTAAAGCTAGCAGTGCCATTAATAAACGGACCAGTTTGCTTTTGTTCTAGAATGTGGCCCACTGTGAAATCAAATGTATAAGAACAAGTTATTCAAGATATTAAAATATTGTGCAGATGTTCTACCAAAACTTTCTATAATTAGCTTTAAGTGCAAAGCTGATAATATGTAGAGCTAATTAATAGTCGGTCTTCAGAGTTTTGAGCATGCCTTTATAACTTGTAAAAGGGAAAGGCCACACTGACAACTTACCATTGAAGACCATAGAGAAATACCTGGCACACCAATCAGCTGCTTGATGGCTAGTAGTGATGGCAATGAACTTGGCAACTGTGAAGATGAATTTATTGACTTCAAAAAATGCTGGCATGCCACATTAAGGCTGCTTGGTGAGCCGTATGCAGCCTGCACTCAATATGTTGTACAGACCTGATTTTTGACTGAGCAGCATGTGGACGCTTTTATCAGTTTCAAACTGAATATACCATCTCCATCACTTAAATGAGTTGAAAGTAAATCACACCAAAGGCAGCATTGAATTTTAAGCTTAATTTCAAGACCAATATACTGAAAAAGAGGTATCCAGTTGGTTTCTATCTCAACCACCTATCCTCATGCAGAGACAATTTTTATGCCCATATATTGCTTCTCTCCTCCCTGTTATTTTACTTTAGCTTTCCTAAGATTCGCTTGTATCCCTACATGGAATTGGAGGGTTGAAATGAACAGTAAAGGTCTTCTAGTCTAGTTGCCTGCGTGGTGCAGGTATTATACTCTTGCAGACAAATGGCTGGCTATTTGCTTGAAAACATCTAGTGATGAAGCATCCATGACTTCAGGAGGCAGGCTGTGTTCCATTGCTTAACTGCACACTGGAAAACTACTGAATGCTTGTGCAATCTATCATTTGGCCACAACTTTTAAGCATATGGCTTGGATTTCATTAAGCTTTACCCTATAATGGGAAGATGTTATTTCGAGATAATACAAAACTCAACAATCCAATATTACGTATAAATACATCGGATATTCTACTTATTTGTAGTAGGATTATATGCTGTTCCACTCAACTGTTGAGCTGCTGGGCTAACTGAGGAAGACAGAGAAGATACAGCTACGTTGGGCCGGCCAAGCAACCTTACAATGCTGCTGTTCCATGTGTAAAAAAAAAATCTCCTGGTCAAAAAAGTGGGAGATGTAGATATATAGATGTATGTGTATAATTCTGCCCCCTTTTCATTAGATTTCATCCAAGAATTTATTCCAAAACCATTCATTTGGATGGCATGAACAATTTGTATGTTTAATGTCCAGTTTTAATAATCCCTAATTTGAAAGACAGTTTCCAAAATACATAATTTAGTGTTAGTCAGATCCTAAACTATTTGACACATCAAAAATAATTCAGTGCCATGCTGAAGTAATTGAAACTACTTTCACCTAGTTCTAGAAGGTATTATAAATGCTAGGTAAAGGTAAAGGTTCCCGCGCATATGCGCGCTAGTCGTTTCCGACTCTAGGGGCCGGTGCTCATCTCCGTTTCAAAGCCGAAGAGCCAGTGCTTGTCCGAGGATGTTTCCGTGGTCATGTGGCCGGCATGACTAGATGGCAAAGGCGCACGGAATGCTGTTGCCTTCCCACCGGAGTGGTCCCTATTTTTCTACTTGCATTTTTTACGTGCTTTCAAACTGCTAGGTTGGCAGAAGCTGGGACATGTAACAGACGCTCACTCTGCTACGCGGCACTCGGGATTCGACCCGCCAAACTGCCGACCTCCTGATCGACAACCTCAGCGTCCTAACCCACTGAGCCACCGTGTCCCATTAATGCTAACCCCCCCCAAAATATTAAGGATTCTGATCCAAGTGAAAAATACAAATTTTAGATTTATTGAAAATTAAATATTAGCAAAAGCAAGATTTTTAACGAATAGCTTTATAAAATGAATCACAATCAAGACAGACATTTGAGACACTACAAAATGAACCGATTAGCAAACACACTGCCATCTTATGTGTTGCAGTACAATTTGTTATGAATAAGGCATGGAAATCTGCATTTCAAATTTCTGTTTTCCAGAAATTATTTTTAAAAAGCATACTTCAGCAGTTCCCAAACATGAACAACTTGCATTGAAGAGTAGTGACCCAGCAACAATTTAAAAAAAATATTTTTTTCCAAATGAAGACCTTGTAAATAGACTTGATATTATGTGTGTAAATACAAGAATGGATTTTTTTGTTACTGCGTCCGGGAAGTATTGGATATACGGAATTTTTCCATCAAAAGTTGGAGGAAAAAACAACCTGGCTCTGAAAACATCCTCCTGGTACCCCTAAACCTTTGCTCTTTTTAGCATTAGAGAAGTATTCAAGGAGGAGTTAAGTTACTCAAATCATACGGCTCCCTTGACTATCATATGCTTCAAATATGGAGGCTTCATCAGTCATGGAACAGATGTAGAAAAATTATTACTTACAGAACCAAGGTCAGGAGAGGAGACCTCTAATTTTTCCTCTTGTTACAGAAGTCCATGAAGCCTGTTAAAAGGTTTCATCATCAGGGCCCAACAGTGTTGCTATGCCTGCTTTTATTTTGTTATATATCGAATAGATCATTTAATCATTTAGCTAACTCCAAATAACATAACACTAGTAGTCATCTATGTCTGATTCTAGTCTCATAAAATAGGTAACCCAGTCACAGTGGCAACAGCTTCTTGAAATATTTTTCAGCTGTTCTTTAACATGGCTCCAAATTCATGTAACAATTTCACACAAAAAATTGTGCCAAATTTACAATTAAATACTTAAAACAGACCTTTGCTCTACAAATAAGACAACACATTTAAATAATTGTGCAAATAGCAACAAGGTGCTGCTGTAGCTGAGGCAACTTCTGATTTGCAAGATTTCTGAATTCATCTTTAATACTGTAAACTTGAACTGACAAATTTTAAATCTTGCACTTTCCACCACTCGGTGGAAATTTTTTGACAATAGGATACATTCCATTTGTATATAGTGCAAATAAATATTTTGCTGCTAGATTGTGTGTGTATAATATTAATGGCATCCTTCTAGTTGAACAACTATTGATATAGGAAAATTTTTCCTAATAGTTCTCAAAAGTGCAATCAGCTGAAGTTACAGCCATACTGTTTTATTAAGGTCCAGGTAATTAATTATTTGGACTGATCTCTGGAAAAATAGGTCAATATAGCTTGAATTTTTATCAAACGTTCCCTCAAAGACCTCATAGAAAGTACTGAAAGCTGATATTTAGGATCCACAGGAAGAACAGCTAGAAGCCACCAACACCACGCAGGTCCATCGGCTGTTTCCTAAAAAGAAGAAACCAAATTAAAAGGAAACAAAACAATATTAAAACTTAGGGCATTTAAGGACAAAAATAGTGTAATAGTGTGGTTATGTAATTGAGTTTTAAAAATATTTCCTAAATCTAAAAATGCTTATCATCTTTCACAAAATATAGAAGTAAAATAACTAAACACACTTAAAAAAAACCACAAGCGTGTTTAAAATTCTAGGCTAAATGTAATCAGCAACATTCCACATCTAACTTTTAAAAAGTCAGAATTAATCCAGATTGGATTTTCCCCCCCTCATTTTTTCAGTTATGCAGCCTCTCTGGTTTTTGCACTTCCTTTTTTTTTGTCTCACCATTCTTAAAGCTGTTAATTTAGTTACTGTCTTATTCTTCTTACTAGCAAAACTGCTAAGCTTGTAAGCCGCCCTGAGTCTTCGGAGAAGGGCGGGATATAAATGGAATTAAAATAAATAAAAATAAAAATAAAAACAAGCGAAGGTCACGCTAACAATTGTCCGATACTATAGTCACCAAGTACCTGCAAGTTTTCTTCCTTCTCTGGCATTGGACCAAAGTACTGAAGTATTTGGCTATGAAATTTATTTCTTAAGCTTTGAAACCAGCTACAAGCCTGGTTGTAAACAATATTATGGAGCTCTTGGAGTTTCCTCATCTCACCTTCATCTTTAACCTGCACATCAAAAAAGTATAGTGTAATCACTACATTAAAATTTAGCCATGACACTGTATACAAATTACACAGCTAACATGGTAACATAAAAATGGAAAGGTGGGGGGGAATGAATTACAAGGCAGCTCACTTCAAAATACCAGCAAGTAGGATCACAAAGAAAGTTGGTGCGGTCAAATCATTCGAAGCTTTGAGAACGGAGAATGAGCTATTGGCTTAAGCAGTATTTTCCAACTATTCCTTTCTCAACTGCTTTCCGAATGCCTTTCCTGAATTAACTTAGCAACAGTTAATCATTACTGGGCCACGGCTAACTCCTTACCCACGTGTCAGTTTGACAAGACTGACAAGATTCAGTTGAGCAGCTGAGAGTCTGTGTTTCCTGTGCACTAGGATTATATTATGAAAACATGCGAAGGAGATAAATGGAAAAGCGTAAAAGTACCATAAAAAGAGAGGTCTTGCCTAGAAAGGAATTCTACAGTGAATAATATAATACAACAGGATTCCCTAACACTTTTAGGACAGAATATACTTTTAGAAAATTTGGAAGTACGGTAGCTTCACTTATAAATTGATTCATGGAAGATATAGCCTGTGAAAAACTGCATTTTACCAGAAAAAAACAAAAAAACCCCCACCAAAATTATTTGCTAACATCTCCATATAATGCTTAAAGCACCATCTACCATTCTTGCTTATTTTTGACTTTTTTTTACAGGTAGATGAATAAATTTAATGGCAAAGCATCAGCCCGTACAAATGGCCATTACTTTTAATTTCTAAGAATAGTGAAGGGTCTGTGATGACCCAATAAAAGGAACCTATTACCCAATTTTAAATTAAAACACCCCCTCAGCTGGATTCCTGAGGTAAAACTGTACAGAATGGAGAGGAATCTAACTCCCCATTAAAAGAATAAGAATGGAAAGATTTGGGTGGAAGAACATGTCAAAAGGACTCTTTTTATATCCATATATATACTGCTCAAAAAAATAAAGGGAACACAAGACATCCTACTATTAAATACAGTACAATGTGTTGTTTAAGTGTTCCCTTTATTTTTTGATATATATATATATATATATATATCACATTCAGAATGTCTATTTTATGTAATATTAATGCTATAGTTAATCATGTAAGACCAATCCGGACCATTTATTATTACTACAAATAGCTATTCAGCTAGAAGATTATTCTTCAAATTGAACTAGTTACTTGACTACCTAGTAACAAATTTCTTCATTTGTTACTAGGGTTTAAGTAACCAGTTCCATGTGAAGAACAATCTTCTAGCTGAACTAGCTATTTGTAGTAATAATAAATGGTCCGGATTGGTGTCCACAAATTAAGTTGAACCTTAAACAAATTTAATTTTGAATATTCAAAAAAAAAAAGCCTGAGTATCTCCTACACGTTTCTAAAGTGAAAAAAGTGGTATTAAAGTTGAAACATTGTCTCATCAACATAAAGTTTCATCCTTTATTTAATACAGAGAAATGTGAACTTTAATTTTTTTTAAGTTAAATAGTTATTGTATTTTGAAACACTGTATCATCGGAAAAGGTTAAGTCCTCAGGTTATAATCATTCATTTTACCTGGGATGGTGCTGAACAAATGATCCTTCTGACTTGTCCTCAAAATTCTGGCTCTCCCAGCATCCCCACAACCATGATCACAGCACTTGACACCTGACTCACAATGTTGTAGTGAACTGGGTTCACATGATTGTGATTTCCAATGTTCTCTGTTGGCTTCCCACAAGCAAAGTCAATGAGGAAGTAGTCACAATCATGTGACATCCTTGCTTAAAACCCCAAGTGGTCCTTGTTCAATGATGGCAACCAGGATTGCTGGAATGGTTGTCGTAAACAATGTGATATTACTATTTATGACATTTCTTAGCGATAGAAATTTCAGTTTCAATTGCCATCATAACTCAAGAACTGTCTCTCTCTCTCTGTCTGTTTGTTTCTATAGTCTACATTAAGTTGTGTTACTAAAATTAACAATACAAGTAGTCCTCAACTTACATTTAATGACCAAAGATACAATAGCACTGAAAAAAGTGGCATATGACCATTCTTCACACTTACAACTGTCGCAGCACATGGTCACATGATCAAAACTCAGGCACTTGGCAATTGGCATATATTTATGACAGTTGCAGGGTCCCGGAATCATGTGATCACCTTTTGTGAAATGACCAGCAAAGTCAATGAGGAACAACCGTGTTACTAAATTAACAACTGCAGTGGTTCAGAACTGTGACATTAGCAACAGCACTTATATACCACTTCACAGGGCTTTACAAGCCCTCTCAAAGCAGTTTACAGAGTCAGCCTATTGCCCCCAACAATCTTGAGTCTCCATTTTACCGACCTCGGAAGGATGGAAGGCTTAGTCAACCTTGAGCCTGTGAGGATAGAACTGCTGGCAGTGGGCAGAATTAGCCTGCAATACCGCATTGCAACCACTGTGCCATCACGTCTCATATAGAAGATAGGTCATAAAATGGGGGCACAACTCATTTAACAACTCACTTAGCTTAGCAACAAAATGTTGGGCTCAATTGTAGTCATAAGTCAAGAACCACCTGTACAGTTTCGAATTGGTGAAAGATCTGGTTGTTGTAGCCAAGAAGGATCTTATAATCCCCTATATAGAATCTCTTTCCATGATTTCTTAAGGAACATCTAAATAAGCTACTTGGTCCCAACAAAAATGAAGCAGCGTTTTGAGAAATAAGAGCATCTCAGGCTGCCGCTTTACTTTGCAGCATGCTAATTCTCTTTATTATTATTTTTTTAAATAAAAAGAACCCTGGATTGAAAGGCCTTTCACACAAGTTATTCATGGCTGAGTCACCTACCGCTTGGATTATTGCATTGTGTAACCCCCAGGCCACGGAACCATCCTGTTAGGAACCGGGCCACACAGCTGGAGGTGAGCGACAGGTGAGCAAGCAAGCAAGCAAAACTAAAACCATTCCCTCCCCATGTCAAAAAGGTTGGGGACCGTTGCAGTAGACTACTCTTAAAGATCATTCGTGAGGTAATTTGGCCAAAATGTAGCTAATGAGTTAGTTGGGAGGTCCCCATGTTTGTCCATGTCACATCTCAGCTTTGTAAGCTGTACTGGCTAGTGGCAGCTTTGAATCTGGTGTGATTCAAGGTGTTGGTCCCTTTTGCCTGTTTAGCTACATATCAATCTTTCTGCTTTTATTGCCTAATACTGTAAGACTATGACTAAGTAGAGGTTGGCGTACTCCAGCTTTATTTGATCTCCACAGCCACCCACGTCAACGAGTGACTCTGAGCAGTGTACATCATAAAAGATAAAAACCATAACAATTAAAACAATTGATACCAGGTGTAAAAGCACTGTCATCCAGTGACACCCTAGGACAGGGCTTTTCAGCCAGTGGTCCGGGTACCACCTGTGGTACATTGGCACCTAGCAGGTGGTACGTGACCATCCTAGAAAAGAGGTAGAGGAGAATGAGCTGAACCGGTGGAAGCACCGCACAAGCCTAAATGAGAGACGGCTGGAGCTGCAGGGCTGAGTGGAAGCGCCAGGATCAGCGCCAGGCTCCAGCTGGAGCTCGGCGCTGATCCTGGTGCTTCTGAGCCCAGAAGAAGCGCCCATCAGCTGAAATGTTGCAACATCTTCAGGGTCTTGTGATTTACATTTAGATGCTTGGCAACTGATTCATATTTATGACGGTCACAGTGTCCCAGGATCATGTGAAGTGACCAAAACCTGCTGCAACCACCTAGCAGAGGTGGGGGAAATAAAAACCAAACACCACCCCACCCCCCACTGCCAATCCTCAACTGAAATGCTCACAATGAAAACCTCGGACAGGAGCAAGAGCGCCGCCGGGCAGGCAGGCTAGTGTCTTGCTCGGCTGTGGCTAGGGGGGCACTTTTTTCAGTGCCATTGTAACTTCGAACAGTCAGTAAGCGAACTGTTGTAAGTCAAGGACTACCTGTACTTCATCACTTTTTTTCCTTTTTTTTTTTTGGTTATCACGTTTTTGACACCTTGCTAGGCGACTGGTGGTACTCGGATGTTGCCATATCCTAAAAGTGATAGAATGGGTGAAAAAGGTGAAAAGCCCTACCCTAGGAGACCTGTCTTCTCTGGAGCTACACCTACCCTGTGGAATAGTGTTTCCCCCTGGGCGCCATAAGGCTCCAACCCTGCTGTAAAAACATGGCCCTGGGACAGACTAAGATGATCTGCTCTGGGACAAGGCTGTTCCCTTTCATGGTTTTGATTCAGCTGGCTTATTGTTTCCTCAATTTTCTTGAACTGAAATGTAGCTTTCAATACAAAAATACATGTAGGCAACAAAATAACGTACGGCCTTTAGACTCCAAAAATGTGCGATAAATCTCACCATCAAAAATTATTATATCCTAAAAAAGAATACTACCTTGTTACTTGGTTTAATATATAATTAATAAAGAAGCACGTAATTACTATACTGTATATTTGTTAATATTTTGATATCTATATTTGAGCATAATTGGTTTCCTTTGCAATATGATCTATATTTATGCATTTTATATTTATTTAAATACATGTTTCTGAGATATCTATACCTTTCACAAAGCCTCACAAGGGATCTGTGGCACAAAATATTTGAGAATCTGTCCTCTATGAACAACAAATTAATAATTTACTAACATGGGATCTAAATGGTATTCTATATATCAAGGGTGTCAAACTCAATTTCATTGAGGGCCGCATCAGCATTGCGGTTGCCCTCAAGGGGCTGGGTGGGTGTGGCCTACTGGGTGGGCGTGGCCTACTGGGTGGGCGTGGCCTACTGGGTGGGCGTGGCTAGAGTGCGTATGGCCTACTGGGTGGGTGTGGCCAGCTCTACATCGTTTGCATCAAGGGTGCCTATGGGGGCCTGGGCAGGAGTGGGACAGATCTGAGGGTCTCTGGCAGAAGGAGGGTCTCTGGGCCAGGGCCAAGGCAGTGGGGGCCATTCCCTCACTGTTTCCAGGATGGCTTCGTGGGCCGCGTGAAACCACTTCGCAGGCCGGATCCGGCCCCCGGGCCTTGTGTTTGACATGTCTGCTATATATTGTCATTCATTGCAAGAATCTCTCCCCTCCTATCAAGCTAAGTAAACGCTGCACATTGGACTAGGGCTGCAATATTCAAGGTGTCTTCTTGTAGAGTCAAAAATAGATGTTTTATGTACCTTTATATCTTCTAAATCCTCAATGTCTGCAGTGCAATAACCATCCTTCATCCCTCTTCGAATAACTCGGAATCTGTTTAATCCAATTGTATCAACAACAGATCGTCCATCTGGCAGATAATCAAGATTTCTAATGTACAACATGCAGCCATAATCTGCAAACCTAGAAGAAAGGGCACTGTGGTCAATGGCCAGCTTAAAAATATTTTAGACATTTTAATTTTGTGATTTTTGAATATAAACCTACCCATTTCGGGGGTCATGTACACACATCCCAAATTGTTTTGTTCCAGTTTCTATACTTCTTCGAATCATCAGTCTATATCTTGGTTCAAACACATGGAGGGGGCAAGGCACAGTTGGGTAGGCCAAAGTGCAAACAAAGATAGGAACATTCTTGGTCAAACTTCAAACAGAATGCAGAAAATAAAGTTAAACTTAGAATTCTACCCACGCAGGAAGATTTAACTCAAGATATCAAATTCCTCAGAAATATCCTTTCCCCAACATTACATTATATCCTTGTGCATTCTCTTCAAAGTGACTGGACCACTAGCCCAAAGCACAATTGTGGCTAAAAAATGGACTATCATTCAACTTGTGAAATGTTACAGATAGCACTATTTTTCATATTAAATACATATTGATATTTTCTGCAGTCTTCTGCATGTTTATATCATTACAAACCCTTTCAGTAACTGAACAAAAGTCTTACAGTTAACATATTAATATAAATAAGGAGTGTTAAGAAAATCTTATTCCACTTAACTGCATAAATGGAACATGGACGTTTTTAATTACTAGAATTTTTCACTTTGGTTTTGTAGCAAAGATTTACATAATATTCTGTATGATTACTGTTCCCAGACAGTTTAGTCTTTGTTCTAAATGTCTGTTAAGAAGCTTTACTATATACAAAAGCATATGCATACACACACATACCTTGAAAGTTCAGCTATTTCTTCGTCATTAATTCTTTTTCTCTCGGATAATTCAGTAGGTAAATACTTCACTATTAGTTCTTCTAGCAACTGTGTAGTGCTGTATTCCCTACGTGCCAAAAACTAAATGAAAGATAAAATTGTTAAGCCATTATAATTTTTTTTACATAAAAACTGCAGGCTTTTTTGGCTTCATATCATTTCCTATTTTTCCTATTGTATCTTTCCTATTGCCTATTCCTTTAGCATCTTACGACTATTATTTTGTTGTTGTATCTCATGATTTACATTGATTGCTTTTATTTAGCATCCTATGACTATGACAGAGTTGTGTGTCCAATTACACTTGGCCAATAAAGAATTCTAACTCTAGTTCAGTTTCAAAGAATTAAGCCGAAAACAGCTGACCATACTGAACTTCAGTGTAATGATACATGACAGAGAGTGAATTTTCACTGTGGGTGTGGGTGTCTCCTAAGCATTAAGTGTCCTTTCACCTGACTAGTTTTGCAATCGAGAAACTCATGGTCCAACACTTTCCTTGCCCTGTTTTTAGAAATTCACAAAAATAGCCATCATTGTGTCTCCTCTTTCACTTGTCAAAAAGTTTGTTCTGGTGCCCAGGGCTTGCATATATAAACAGCTCTTGCATGTAAGGAAAGAATAGCAGCAGTGGTGGTCCATAACAAACGTCAGATGCTGTCAGAAATAGAACGGTACTGGCAAACTATAATTCCTTCTGAGGCAAATTATTCCTTAATGGCAGGCATGTCAAACTGCCGGCCCGCGGGCTGGATGCATCACGACGAAACCGCGCCCTCCCCATTGCCGGCAATGGGGAAAAAGTCACGATACGTCGCGCGACATCATGGGATGTCGCGAATTTGACATGCCTGCTTTATGTGTATGCATGCAAGTCCTGCAGCCAACCACTAATTCTTTTAATGTTTGGAGGTCTGGTTGGGTTCGTTGTACTTGTATGTTCCTAGGCACTTGCTTTTACTATACATGCACCACTGCATAGTAATACAGTGCTCAAGCAAGGTCTGAATTAAGCAACACTGGCATTAGCTGGAAATAGGATATAATCTCTTTTAATGAAATGTTCCCATGTTGTTATCTCTTGCTAGTAGTTCCCCAATTTTATGAAAAAGACGTCAGTCAGTTCATAACTAAAAATCAATGATATTGTACTACGCAGTTACTCATTTGTATATATTTAGAATAATAACTGCAATAAAATTCTTAAGTGTTAAAACCGATTTGGGAGATTCTTAAAATACTACGAGATCTTGATAAAAGGTCAGGAATAAGGGCTTTTTTAACATTACTCTGCAGCCTTTCTTGCATTTTTAAGAGGGAAATGTTGCAAATACAGGGAGTGCAGAATTATTAGGCAAATGAGTATTTTGACCACATCATCCTCTTTATGCATGTTGTCTTACTCCAAGCTGTATAGGCTCGAAAGCCTACTACCAATTAAGCATATTAGGTGATGTGCATCTCTGTAATGAGAAGGGGTGTGGTCTAATGACATCAACACCCTGTATCAGGTGTGCATAATTATTAGGCAACTTCCTTTCCTTTGGCAAAATGGGTCAAAAGAACGACTTGACAGGCTCAGAAAAGTCAAAAATAGTGAGATATCTTGCAGAGGGATGCAGCACTCTTAAAATTGCAAAGCTTCTGAAGCGTGATCATCGAACAATCAAGCGTTTCATTCAAAATAGTCAACAGGGTCGCAAGAAGCGTGTGGAGAAACCAAGGCGCAAAATAACTGCCCATGAACTGAGAAAAGTCAAGCGTGCAGCTGCCAAGATGCCACTTGCCACCAGTTTGGCCATATTTCAGAGCTGCAACATCACTGGAGTGCCCAAAAGCACAAGGTGTGCAATACTCAGAGACATGGCCAAGGTAAGAAAGGCTGAAAGACGACCACCACTGAACAAGACACACAAGCTGAAACGTCAAGACTGGGCCAAGAAATATCTCAAGACTGATTTTTCTAAGGTTTTATGGACTGATGAAATGAGAGTGAGTCTTGATGGGCCAGATGGATGGGCCCGTGGCTGGATTGGTAAAGGGCAGAGAGCTCCAGTCCGACTCAGACGCCAGCAAGGTGGAGGTGGAGTACTGGTTTGGGCTGGTATCATCAAAGATGAGCTTGTGGGGCCTTTTCGGGTTGAGGATGGAGTCAAGCTCAACTCCCAGTCCTACTGCCAGTTTCTGGAAGACACCTTCTTCAAGCAATGGTACAGGAAGAAGTCTGCATCCTTCAAGAAAAACATGATTTTCATGCAGGACAATGCTCCATCACACGCGTCCAAGTACTCCACAGCGTGGCTGGCAAGAAAGGGTATAAAAGAAGGAAATCTAATGACATGGCCTCCTTGTTCACCTGATCTGAACCCCATTGAGAACCTGTGGTCCATCATCAAATGTGAGATTTACAAGGAGGGAAAACAGTACACCTCTCTGAACAGTGTCTGGGAGGCTGTGGTTGCTGCTGCACGCAATGTTGATGGTGAACAGATCAAAACACTGACAGAATCCATGGATGGCAGGCTTTTGAGTGTCCTTGCAAAGAAAGGTGGCTATATTGGTCACTGATTTGTTTTTGTTATGTTTTTGAATGTCAGAAATGTATATTTGTGAATGTTGAGATGTTATATTGGTTTCACTGGTAAAAATAAATAATTGAAATGGGTATATATTTGTTTTTTGTTAAGTTGCCTAATAATTATGCACAGTAATAGTCACCTGCACACACAGAAATCCCCCTAAAATAGCTATAACTAAAAACAAACTAAAAACTACTTCCAAAAATATTCAGCTTTGATATTAATGAGTTTTTTGGGTTCATTGAGAACATGGTTGTTTTTCAATAATAAAATTAATCCTCAAAAATACAACTTGCCTAATAATTCTGCACTCCCTGTAGAAGCCATTTCCATTCACAGAACAAAAAGTTATTGCAGTTCCACCAGTGTTTTTCAGCTTTTGATTCAAACCTTGCTTTATGACGGAAGCCTCTTATAAATGTTCCCAAAGAAGCATTACCTCTTTTAAGTTTTCTTTACAGAGGGGACATTCTGGAGCATGGTCCAAACAGCGTTGTAAACAGTTCTTGCAGAATGTATGGCCACAGGGTGTTGTCACCGGATGAAGGAAAAGCCTGAAAGAAAGGTTGCAAGTTTTAGTGAATTATCATTGAGATGCAAATACCAATGAAGCAGAAGAAAGTAACTTGAAGGACGCACACAAAAAACTGTTAGTAAAGGTAGTCCTCCAGTTATCACCACCATTGAGCCCGACATTGCTTTTGCTAAGCGAGGCATTTGCTAAGTGAGTTTTGCCCCCATTTTACGACCTTCCTTGCCATAGTTGTTAAGCAAATCACTCCATTTCTTAAGTTAGCCACACCGTTGTGAAGTCAAATCTGGCTTCCCCACTGACTTTACTTGTCAGAAGACCACAAAAGGCGAACCGGGGACAGTGCAACCCTCCTAAATATGAGTCAGCTGTCAAGCATCAGCATTTTGATCACAACTGCAACAGTTGTGTGAAAACTGATCCTAAGTTACTTTATTCAGCGCTGTCGTAACTTTGGATGGTCACTAAACCAACTGTTGTAAGTCGAGGACAACCTGCATTTATTAGTAAGTTAGAGACAGGGAACATTTCAACTGGCAATTTTAGTTCATTATACTTTCCTTTATTTGTGCCCTGAGTCAGCGTCAATTCCTGGAGGCTCCCTGTATAAACAAGCCCCTCCAGTTCTCTTAGTAAGAATTCAGAAGTGATTTGCCACTGCACAATTTCTAGCCTGATGCCTCAACCACTATCCCAAACTGGCTCTCCAGCAATGGAAGCCAGAAACAGGAAACGTTTATAGATGTATTAAGCCAATTTTCTTTCATTTCAAGCTAAAATGGAGAGTATGCTAGTATTATTTATGAGTGTCGTTCCGAAAGACTCCTAATGCTACCAAAAAAACTATCCCTAAGGCCACCCAGTCCGACAATAAGCTAATTTTAAAGAAGTCTAATTAGGGCTTATTTAAATAGCCTGAGACCTCACCTTATTTTGCAGTCTTATTAAGGGATTTAGAACAAATCATGAGCAGATTTCCGTAAAGAAATGAGTTTAGCAGCTTCTGTGCATTGAGTTTAATATTAAAGCTTCCTTTAAGATAATGCTATAGTATGATAAAAAGATCATAAATGTTGAAATCAGACTGTATTACCTCAAACACAATGAGCATTCAAAGTCTGTTACATCAACCAAATTTTCTGGAACTATTCCACAAGTGATTGAAAAGGTAGCATTCCCTTTTGGAGTTTCTAAACAAATTAAAACATGAAATAGTGCATAACTCATAAAAATAATACACATGACCAAATATTTGTTTTCTTGTTTCCATCTTCATAAATAGTAGCATTTTGTTTGGAAAACGGCAACTTCCTTTTAAAATAAGTACCTTTCTCTTGGCCAGAAAGCCATGGTTCAGAAGATACTCTTTTTAATACATCGTCTTTGGCATCTTTTTCTATTGAATCAAGAGAATTTGCAGACTGGGCACGTTGCAAACTTCCTCCAACAGTGTCTAATGTAACTTGTGGCACTTCTAACACCTATCAGAAAAAATTTAAAAAACAAAACAAAATTCAACCTATCCTCTACATTTTTTATAATGAAATATAAACTAATATTCCACTAGCAGATTCTGTTTTCAGTATTCTCTTTATTTATTGAACTTATATACTGACCATTTTAATTAACTGACACACTGAACTTCAGTTCATCAGCATTAAAACATTTTCAAGACACAAACAGATATGTGGAACGCAGATCTGAAACCGGTTCCAGCGATCTTCCTAATTATTTTGCATGAGAATATTTACTTACTGACACTGGGGTGAGCTGTAAACAATCACAAGACTCTTCCATTTCAAATGCAGAGCTGTGTTTAAGTTGTTTACTTCGAACATACGAAGTATTTAAAGCAGATTCTTTCAACCTCTCACTAATGTTTTCTGGTGACAGCAAATTACGCAATATCTATAAAATTGACATTAAGGAATAAAATATAATGACTATTACACTTCGTATGTAACATAAATAGATTTCTTTAATATGGTCCCAATATTTAGACAATAGCTCATCATTCTCCTACAATCTGAAAGAAGTCTCAAAGTAACCAACAATTATTTATCCTAATGTTACTCTACTGCTTTGAAACCACACATAGTTTTATAGTTAGAATTTTCTGATGACATTTGGTTTGAATAGTAGTTATCTGTAACATGGATTAAAATGAAAGCAGTAGTTGCATAACATTATTCTATGGTCCTCATGTAACTCCTAAAGTCTATTGTGTGATACAGATAATTTAATTCCTAGATTTTGTCAGAGGGCTTTGATGGCATAAATACTGGTTTTTGGTAGCCTAAATACATTTCTTGGACTCTTACAAAAAAATTTCCCCTTATACCATTCCCTATCTCAACAGCATGAAAATCTCTGTTTTATTATTATTTTCAGTCTGCTTCCTTTCCAGTCTAATTTCTTAAACAAAAATAAGTCTGACCAGAAAAGCTATTATAAGAATGTTTAAGTACCTTTTTTGCTTCTACTTTTGCTAAAACAAATCCTTCGTCAAGGGATAGGCAATGAAGAAAGACTTTTAAGGCGTCTTCTGCAGAACCAGCGTTATTAAGTATTGTTGCTCTTCTGAAATATACCTGCAAGATGATTTTATGTATTAATATAGGACACACTTATTGTGATTGAATTTGCTGTACAAACCTAATCCCAAGCACGCTTTTACTGAAACTCCTATTACTGCCTGTTAGTAGGTTTAAGCTTGTTTTTAAAAACATTGGTAGATTCCCTGAGGTTAAAACTAGAACTAAAATAAACCATACAGACATGAAGCTAACAGAAAACAATAATATACTACATTACTTATAAAGGAAATATTTTGGTGCAGTTTTAAAATATATGATTACATCTGCTTTATTTTATTAAGCATTTTAAGAAAAGGTAAGAAGGAAAATAAAGCATAAAGTGGATAAACAGTGAATATACAAGAATAATAGTATTACATTTTAAATATTTCATTGATTAGTTTTTAATAACAGATTATACTATATTGTTTTAAAAATTACAAATCACTGTGACAATCCAAGTAACATTAATATAATTAATGCAGATAATTTTTTTTAAAAATGAGATTAAGTATTACAGTGCTTTCTATCCAAGTAATTGAAGACTTTACAGTGAAACCAAAATTTCAGATGTGATACAAGCTGTATATAGTTATTACCCCAAAATGGTTTCCAACTTGAATTAAATTCTGTATCGGGTTTACATTTGTAATACAAATTTATTCTGGATATTATAGTATACTCACAGGGCTTAATTAGCATTTTTCTGAAGAAGAAACTGGGTTCCAATAAGAAACTTACAGTATCATTACAATATTTACTATATATAAACTTGGTACATTTTGTTTGAATATCAGGTTTAGTGTTATTTATTTTAAAATTAGCATGTTGGAAATTGAGCTTCTTAAATTTATTTTATTAAAAATAATTCCCCAAATTGTTGAGCTTTAACTTCATTGCCAGCAGCTACAGCAAAACAATTCAACATAGCCATTAATTTCCAACAATTTTTGAAAATGAACTCTCCATTTTATCAATCCAGTACCAGAAAAATATACCATCTTACATAAGTGCTGTCTTAAGTATAACATTTAGGCTAATTTTTTTCTTCCAATGAAATTTTCACTGCTGCATATCAATTATTATATTGAAACTCTGCATCCATTTAATAATGCAGGTTTTAACATGTTTGGTTTCTCTGTTGGTTTCATCCACAATTTATAAATAAGGTACAGCAACGATATAAGTTTTGTCTTATGAAAGATCATTAAATCCTGACCACATGGAATACTAGTGGATCTTTCCAGTACACCAATTGACAGCCATTTCAGAAGCAGGAACTAAATATGCTGTATACTGTAGATCTAACGTTCTGTATCTGAACTGTATATGTTTTCTTTCCAGTACATAACAGTAACACAGGTTTTCTCCATGATAAATGAAACTGTAGTTCTTCATATAGTGATATGTATAAATTTTGGATACATAATTTAGAAGTACATTCACATCAGATATAACAGTTCGTGACCACATGTAACTGCCCTTTGTATACCATTTCAGGCAGATGTGTCTGACATATCAACTAAAATTCCTGTTATTGCCATGAAATGAGAATAGATAGCCTATAAACCAAAGAGAGGAAACAGAATGTTTACAAGTTTCCTGTCAAAGCATGACCTTTTGAATTTTCCAATATAATACACGGTAGTGGCCAAAATAGTGGAAACCTTTTGGGAAAAGTGTACTTTTGAGGTTTGATGGCTAATAACATCACTTTTTTTGGAGTAGTACCATAAAATTATATATCAATGGAAAGATAATTTAATCAGGAATGTAATGCAACATAGTTTGTTCAATTATCTGTACTGTATTCTATGAAAAGTTATAGCCAAATATCCAGAAAAAGGAAGCACAACTTGCTTAGGCTGATATCAGGTAGCTTTCCTTCATGTTTGTAGCCAATGAGCATGAGTGTTTAGAGAGCCAATCAGGTGTCATCTTGTTTTGGCAATGAGCCAATCAGATCACAGTAGGATTCAGTTATTGATGTCATGTATTGAAGCTGAGAGGAGGACATTTGTCAGTGTGCTATGTGGTCGCTATCAAGTTGGTTGGGTTTTTTTGTGTTCTTTCATTTAGTGGCGCTTGTAAAATGTAATAAAATTAAAGTAATGGTGCAAAGAGTTGACTGGTTGTCCAGAAAGCGATGTAAAATAGTAGTATTAAGTGAACAAGGCTACAGTTATAAAGAAATTAGAAGAAAAATTGGTGGAAACTTAACCAAAGGTGGCATTTCTACTGTACACTTTTCCCAAAAAAGGTTTCCACAATTTTGGCCACTACTGTACAAATCGTAACACTTCATGCTTTTGTAACTATCAGGGAGGTTACCACAAGGAGATGTCATACCACAAATTACACAGCATTTTTCAACTTTGGAAACCTTTATATTCTTAATAATCCAAACTACACTACAGAATACAGTACTTCTAGTCTACACATTTTAAACATCCTTTACCTCAGAATTTTCCAGATACTGCACACTGACTTGACATTATATGTAGGTAGTTCTCGCCTATTTGCTTAGCAACTCTTCAAAAGTCGCAATGATATTGAAAACAAGTGAGTTAAGACCAGTCCTCACAATTAAGGACCACCACAGCGTCCCCATGGCCACATAATCCAAATTTGAGAGCTTGGTAACAGGCATGTATTTACGATAGTTGCAGCATCCCAGGATCGTGGTGATTGCTAGCTGGCTTCTGAGGAGCAAAGTCAATGCGGGAAGCTGAATTTGCTTGAAGACCATGACTCACTAAATTGCACTGATTCGCTTAACAACTGTGGCAAAAAAAGTCATAAAATTGGGCCAACTCACTTAACCACCTTGCTTGGCAATCGAAATTCTGGTTCCAATTGTGGTCATAAGTCAAGGACTCCCTGTAATATGTCCGGACACTGGCCACTTCCGTTGTAGACTTAAGGATGATCAGCCACTGAGTCAGATTACAGATACTTCAACCACCCTTGTGACTGCTTCCAGAACAAGAGGCAGATTCTCTAATCCATGGGTTGCATATAGTCAAAGGCTTTCTTTTGAGTGGGGAGCCTTCACCCTGCTCCCGTGTTATTTTCCATTGCTGATTTAGTCTACTTGATTATGTGATTATATTATTTCATTATCTAACCTGTAAAAGATTTGTATCATTGCCGTAATTCTGTAGGACACAGACAATGTTGCCAAGAGTATGGGTTTCAATTTTTTTTCAGGCTGCAGGGACCTGTATATTAAACAAACAAACACAAAATCCTGGAGCCCTTGATGAAATTCCATGAGAGGCTACAGGTTGAAAAAAAAAAAGCTGATTTAAATACAGCCATTTTTGTCACTAGAACTTTGATGAGGGGCTCTGGGAATTCTCCCCCCCCCTTTTCCCTGCAGCCTGAAAAGGTCTGAAACCCATACTGGGCCATGTTTTTTGCATCCTATAGAATGGCAGCAATGATACAGATATTTTCCAAGAAATATGCATTATACTTACTTTAAAAAACAAATTTAAAAATCCCAAACAAAACAAAACCAGAAATACTTTGGGGCATAATTTTTCATTTCTTATGTTGGCCTCTCAGATACATTATGAAAAATAAGAAACCTATGTTAAATAAGTAACTTCATTTTGGGTTTATTCTTACCTCAGGCCAATTTGGCATTTTAGCAGTAACAGCATTCAGTTCATCTAGTGCAGATTTAAATTCCTGGAGACTAGCATAAGATTCAGCTCTGTAAATTCTTAACATTAAATCAGCGGGATCTAAAAGAAATACACACATATTTAGAATGCGGTTCACTGAACCCAATTGTAAAACTCTGTAATTTAAACAGCATAGTGTGTAATATAAACATAGAGAGCTAATTTGATCTAGTAGTTAAGGCACCCCGTTATAAACCAGGAGACAGTGAGTTCTAGTCCTGCCTTAGGCTACGTGACTTCTCTCTCTTAGCCCATGATCTCAGGCTTGGGTGACAATCCCTATCACACCCACTGGATCAACATTTGATTGATCTGAAAAGCAGCCTTGCACCTGTGAGGAAAAATAATAAAAAGTAATGTAAACCTAGAAAACAGATATTCAAATGGTAAGATACCGGTAATCATGTGGGAAAATGCCTCTATGATTGAAGTAGATAAGATTACCAACATTTTGACAACTATCTGTACTAAAGAAGGTAGCATAATTAAATATTGTATATATGTTGACAAGAAATTTATGAAAGCTATTTCAATACCACTTTAGGTCAGCTGTAATATAATTCTGAAAGTACAACAGAGTTTAGGTCCACATATGGCTTCATAAATTTTAACATAAATAGCAATACCTTGATTTAAATCGTTTCTCATGTAATTTACATAAGATCTTATGTAAATATACTTCTTAATGTGCCAAAAAGCAAAGAGAGCATAATTCAAAGCTTTTAGGGTTTTTTTCAGCAGTACATTTTGTAACTGATAGTTCCATAAAACAATTACTTAAAAATACAAAAAAGAACAACCAAAATCAATGCAACTTTTGATTAAGGGTTTACTAATCTTCATTTTAAAGGCCCTTTGCTTAAAGGCAGGGAAGTAAGTTAGGAAAGAACCATGCTATAATTGTATCTAAGGCAGCACACCAAAATTATATAATTGCTGTCTTGGTAACACAATTTTAGTCAATAACTTGCAGCAATTTTTAAAACTGTCATAAGGCTTTGTTTCTCACATTTGGAATCTAAATATTTTTAAAAAGTTATCGCTACAGATGCTTTCCAAATATTTTATAAAATTTGTTAATGCACAGTAAGAAAAAGTATTTAAAACAAGTATAGCTGAAGTCCCTAATAACTGATCTCTTAAGACCTGGTGTTTATAACTTCTGTTAATAAAGTCTTATGCTAGATTATATAAACAAGGCACATTTTTATATTCTATTGTATTAAACTTTTACATAAATAACTTATAGCAGAGGTCCCCAACCTTTTGGGCACCAGGGACTGGTGCAATGGAGAAAGGTTTTTCCGTGGACCAGAGGGGGGTATGGTTTTGAATACTGCCTGTATCACGAGGATGGAGCTTTGCTTGTTTGTCCGGCCCGCTTGCTGGCATGCTGCGGAACGGTGCTGGTCCACAGACCAGGGGTTGGGGACCCCTGACTGTGCTTTTGCATTAGTTTACTGCTACTCTGCTCTATGCATATTAAGTCAGGACTGCAGACTTTTGCTGCAGCTATTTCCACACCTCATTATCTAACAATTGTATCAGACACGCCGAATCATCCTTTGTAAGACATATAAATGCCCAGAATTGAATGTTTATTAATGCTTTGCAATTCGTATATATTAAATGAATTCCTTGACAAAATGATCAAGTGTAAAAGATCTTTCCCTCAACATGAAGAAATCTGGTTTCAAATTTCAAGTTTGAAACTATGCTAAACTGGTTAGTTTCTTTTCCTGCATGCTTTCATTTTAGAAAATTGCAACGTGAAGCTCATAGAATCTTATGTACAAAATAAAAACTGAACAATATTAATAAAGAATAAGTATGTTTTACATATATGTGTGCACATAATCTGTAGTATGAGAAATTACCGGAAAAACAATTGGACAAATTTAGTGTGTCATGATGGCTACCAGTCCACATGCACAAGGAAATAAAGCAAGATAATTTAACTATCCTTTATATTTTTCACATTGCACTGTAAGTACATACTAGTTAAGAATGCGCTAAGGTGCTAACTAAATTACACTAATCTCTTAACCCTGGTATATACAAGTCTTTTTGCAGCAAGGTGTCATGAAAGCCCTATCTGCCTATCTATGGTATCACTAATATTATACAATATTTCCCCTTCCACGCCCACATTTCCTTATGCAACCAGAACCAGGTGAATTATCTTAACCCTTGAAGGAGGCTGCATGCAATTCTTCCTTTTCCTAAAATGACTAGGTCCATAATTCTTCAAACAGGTGCATGAAAACATTTTCAAGCCATTTCCTAAAAAATATGAGCTTGTCCCTCTAAAGATTTCCTTAGCGTGCATAAACTCTGAAGATGACTTTTGAAATTTGAGGGCTGTTTTCCCCGTCTCTAAAAAATTAAGGGCCCAAAGTAACCTGCCTCTTAGCTGCTGCATTAGCTAACAAGGCAACATCTTTCAAGAATGCCTCTAACTAAACTTCCTCCCCAACCTGTTCCTATAAGGGAATAAAGAGTGCCAGCTTCTGCA
>NC_139521.1:11166859-11324359 GCF_947247035.1 Vipera ursinii
CTCCTCGCTCTTTCCCGCCTCTCTCCCCCCCCTTTTTTTTTAAAAAAAGCTCGCGCGCGCGCTCTCTCTCTCTCTCGACTCCGTTTACTCAGCAGGGGGTCTTCAAACTTGGCCCTTTGATGACTTATGGACTTCAACTCCCAGAATTCCTCAGCCAGTCATGATGCTGGCTGAGGAATTCTGGGAGTTGAAGTCCACGAGTCATCAAAGGGCCAGGTTTGAAGACCCCTGGTTTACTGCGTGCACCTCCCACCCCGCCTTCTCCTTAAGCCAGCGCGAGACCAACCCCACCCCCCAAAGCGAAGCCCCGCCCCCATGCCGTTGAAAAAAAATAAAAACGAAGGGGGGGGGGAAAAAAACCACCACCAACCACCACCCGGCGCGTCATCTGACTTTCTACGCAGGCTTTACTTTCGATTGGCTTTTCGCGAGGGAAGAAAAGGGGAGGGGGCGGGTCAAAGATAAAATAAGGCCACGTGCGTAGGCTTGCTCAGGACTTCGCCGGTTGGGAAGCGGGGCGGGGCGGGGCTAGCAGTGGGCGGGGCTTGCTTCCCGGATGGCTAGGTTTTGGGGATCCTGTCTTTTTTTTTATTTTATTTTTATTTTTTTATTTTAATTCCATTTATATCCCGCCCTTCTCCGAAGATTCAGGGCTGCTTACAAGCTAGCCGGCCTGGCCTGATGGGGGATGGGTTGGGTTTTTATTGTCATTTTAATATATGTATTTACTGTTTTTAGTTGGGCATATGTTTAATTCTTTTTAATTTTTGTATTTTTTATATATCTGCCCTGCTCACCGCCCTGAGTCCTTCGAGAGAAGGGCGGTATATAGATGATATTATTATTATTATTATTATTATTATTATTATTATTATTATTATTATTATTAGCCTGCTTATTAGGGCTTTCACACATACCCCAAGCGGCATTATTACAAAGTCAGCTTAATTGCCCCCAACAATCTGGCTCCTCATTTTACCTACCTCGGAAGGATGGAAGGCTGAGTCAACCTTGAGCCTGGTGGGACTCGAACCTGCACTAATTGCAGGCAGCTGGTGTTACTTAAGGAGGCATTAGCCCACTGCTCCACCAAGGCTCTTGCTTTTGTTTTGTGCGAGGGTGTGTGTGTGTGTGGGAAACGTTTTGGGTGTTTTGTGTTCTCCCGGGCGACGATAAACCCTGCAGTGGAATCTCCAACGAACTTGGGACCTTAATTTTTATTTTATATAGGCTTGCAGGGAAAAGCTGCTCAATGGGAGCTGTGCTAGATAAAGTGGGAGGTATAGTCTGGTTATGTCTATAGGGATTTTTAGTCATCCAGGTCAGGGCTTTTCAACCAGTGGTACAGGTACCACCTGTGGTACATAGGGAACCTGGCAGGTGGTACCCAACCATCCTACAAAAGTGGTAGCAGGGGAGGGGAATGAGCTGAACCTGGGGCAGCACCGCACAAGCCTGAGCGAGAGACGGCGGGAGCTGCAGGGCTGTCAGGACTCAGTGGAAGTGCCAGGATCAGCGCTTCTTCAGGGCTGTCAGGGCTCAGCAGAAGCTCCAGGATCAGTGCCAGGCTCCAGCTGGAGCTTGGCACTGATCCTGGCGCTTCTGAACCCAGAAGAAGCGCCAATCAGCTGGAATGTTGCAGCATCTCCAGGGTCTTGTGATTTACATTCAGATGCTTGGCAACTGATTCATATTTATGACGGTCGCAGTGTCCCAGGGTCGTGTGAAGTGACCAAAACCTGCTGCAACCACCCAGCAGAGAGAGAGGGAATAAAAACCAAAAACACCCCCCCTCCATACCCCTGCTGCCAATCCTCAACAGAAATGCGCACAACAATGAAAACCTCGGACAAGAGGAAGAGCGCCACCGGGCGGGCAGGCAGGTGTCTTGCTTGGCTGTGGCTTGGGGGGGCACTTTTTTCAGTGCCATTGTAACTTTGAACAGTCACTAAGCGAACTGTTGTAAGTTGAGGACTGCCTGTACTTAATCACTTTTTTCCTCTTTTTTTTTTTGTGGTCATCAAGTTTTTGACACCTTGCCAGGCGACTGGTGGTACTCGGATGTTGCCATATCCTAAAAGTGGTACAGTGGGTGAAAAGGTTGTAAAGCCCTGATCCAGGTCACAGTTGTCCCAGAGGTGCAACTGGACTTTCTTGTTGTTCTTTGAGGACATTTTGCTTCTCAACCAAAAGAAGCTTCTTCTGCTCTGACTGGATGGTGGAGAATGGAAAGATTTATGCTCCTTGCAGGCAGCTGGTCATTTGTATTCTTTCACAGAGTCGTTGAGTCCGCCTGGAGGTTTGTCTGACTTCAGGGTCACCAGAGTAGTGCAAATGGGTGTGGAGCTTTCTTGGAACTGTTGAAAGGACTGTGTTGTACACTGGAGACACATAAACCTCCAAGTTCTTCTGGGGAAGGTTAGATCACAAGGATATTTTTGGAGACCTACCAGAGTCCGATGCTTGCACTGTGAACAGTTCCCTTTCATAAGAGCTAGTTCTTATAAAAACATGCAATTAAGAATAAGGGTTAGAAGTCCCCACCCACCCTATTCGCTCCCCATTACTTTGTGTTAATTGTGTAAGCCTCAGAACTAGCATTTCCTTACCCTAATTGATTTATAGACAAGATAAGATAACCTTTATTGTAATTTTTTACTGTGGGCACAATGACACATATCAAAAATGAAATTTAGTTGCCCACTCACAAAGTGGACACATACATAACACACCTAAACATACTATATACAACGTATACATACTATATACAACATATGTATAGACCTACACCCCTACTTATACATAATATATGAATATTAAACACTGTCCATCTTGAACATATATTGGAAGGAGGAACCCTGAGAGTTCACAAGGTTAATACTGTATGGAATGAAACTCTGGCTGAATCTGGATGTTCTGCTTCGGATACCACGGAGCCCCCCTCCTCCCAGAAGGTAACAAGAAAAACAGGTTGTGAAGAGGATGTGTAGTGTCCCAGGCAATCTTACAGACCCTGATCAAGCAATGCTTCTGTGCTATGTCCTGGATGGGATGAGGGGTCTTTCATCAAATATGGCATGGGTCTGGATTATCTTGGGGAGCACCTGCTGCCAGCATCCACTTCCCATCGTCCTGTGCACTCCCACAGGGAGGGCCTCCTTAGGGTCCCGCTGGTCAGGGAGTGCCGGCGGGCGATCCCCAGGGGGAGAGCATTCTCGGTGGGTGCGCCTGCCCTATGGAATCAGCTGCCTGTGGATCTCCAGATCGCCCCCGACCTTCGCTCGTTTCGCCGGGACCTAAAACCTTGGCTATTTGACTTAGCCGGCCTGAACTGAGGGGTTTTAAGGTTTAAAATTTTAAATTTTAAACTGTTTTGGGGCTATTAATTTAATTTAATTTTAATTTGTACATTGCACTGTTTTAATTTGCCCTGTAAACCGCCCTGAGTCCTTCGGAAAAAGGGCAGTATATAAATCGAAACAAAATAAATAAATAAATAAATATAAATATTTCAGATAAACGTAACTGTTCAGATGGTGTTGCTGATTTAAAATAGCCTCAGATGTTCTAGAAATCATGGCCAGCTAGATACACAAGTAGTATTCTTTGTATTGCAGCCCTAATGCTTGAAGGGAAACTATTGTAGGAAAGGTTTATAAACTCTTTTGAGTGTAGTCCCAAAGACCGAATTGTTTTCAGATGTTATAGAAGCAGGGTAACATTTGAAATATGGCTGACTGGGGGATTCAGACACCTCCAAAACAGTTTGCACAAATTTGATTTTATTCGCTTCTACAAGACCAAAAATGCAGGTGTTAGGTTCCTGTTCCACTCCTGGCAGAAGAATTGCCACTCAAGAACATCAGCTTCAGGCAAGAGGAATGCAGATATTAAGTCCTGTCTTCTGCTTTTGTGAATCTATTTTGGGAACGGGAGGCAGGAGGTCAGGTGCCTTCAACACTGGTGGTTGGTAAAGGAAGAATAGTTATGAGAACTCAACTAACATTGCCCTCCGGGTGAGATTCAAGGTGCTGGTGATGACCTATAAAGCCCTAAATGGCATGGGTCCAGATTATTTACGGGAGCACCTTCTGCCGGCGTTAACTTCCCTTGGTGGAGCAGTGGGCTAATGCCTCCTTAAGTAACACCAGCTGCCTTCAATTAGTGCAGGTTCGCATCCCACCAGGCTCAAGGTTGACTCAGCCTCCCATCCTTCCGAGGTAGGTAAAATGAGGACCCAGATTGTTGGGGGCAATTAAGCTGACTTTGTAATAATGCCGCTTGGGGTGTGTATGAAAGCCCTAATAAGCAAGCATATACATAGAATGAAGGCTACTGCTAAGCTTGTAAGCCGCCCTGAGTCTTCGGAGAAGGGTGGGATATAAATGGAATTAAAATAAAAAAATAAAATCGTCCTGTGTGTTCCCACAGAGAGGGCCTCCTCAGGGTGCCGTTGGCCAGGGAATGCCGGCTGGCGGCCCCCAGGGGGAGAGCATTCTCTGTGGGCGCGCCTGCCCTCTGGAACCAGCTCCCTGTTGAGCTCTGGATGGCTCCCGACCTTCGCTCTTTTCGCCGTGACCTGAAAACCTGGTTATTTGAGCTTGCCGGCCTGGACTGAGGGTTTGGGATTTTAAATTTTTAGAATGTGATTTACTTGTTGGGGCTAATTTAATTTAATTTATTTTAAACTTTGTATATTGTGTTTTAACTGCCCTGTATACCGCCCCGAGTCCTTTGGGAGAAGGGCAGTATATAAATCCAATAAAATAAATAAATAAATAAATAAAATTGCACCTAAAAAATCACATCAGATAAATTACAAAAGCCCTTTTCTTCTGAATAAATATTTTAGTCTGCAAACCAGACATGGAATCGGGCTGAGGGCTCTACATATCTGCATATACACAGTAGAGCTTTATCATTTCTCATTCCCAATGAGCCTGTTCCAATTTTCTGGCATCTGCTTCTAACAACAATGGAGAAACAGTAATTATTATTTTTTTATTAAAGAGTTTTACAAAAACAAAATTTTACAATATATCCCCAAATCCCTCCTACCCCAAACCCACCCACTTCCCCCCCCCACTTCCCAGAGCTAAATACAGGATTATAGTTACAATAATCATATTCTAAATAAAAATTATGCATAATATACAATTAACCAAATTCATAATGTGCTTTAACTCCCCTTTAACATAACTACAAACAAAGTACCAATAACAATATCCCACTACTCATAAGCTAAATAGAACTTTTTAGTCCCATATTTGTGCTGAATATAATTTATCCATCTCCTCCAAACTGAAATATATCTTTCCTGTGAATGATCTTTCAAATAAGCAGAAATCTTAGACATTTCTGCAAGATTCAAAACTTTAAACACCCATTCTTCTATAGTGGGCAAACTATCCTTCTTCCAATATTGTCCCACCAGTAACCGTGCTGCTGTTATCATGTTCAACATCAAGTTAGTTTCTTTAACATCACAATCTACCACAATACCCAATAAAAACAATTGCGGAGAAAACTTTATCTTTCTCTTAAAAATCTTTTGAATGTTCCACCAAATTTTGATCCAAAAAGCTTTTATATTTCTACAAGTCCACCACATGTGAAAATAGGTAGCTTCTAAACTACCACACCTCCAACATTTAGACTGTAAATTAGGATACATGTTAGACAACTTCTTGGGATCCAGATGCCATCTATAAAACATTTTATAAAAATTTTCTCTTAAATTTTGAGCCTGAGTAAATTTAACATTTCTAACCCAAATTATCTCCCAAGTGTCCAACGAAATTGGTTCCTGAATATATTGTGACCACTTTATCATACAGTCTTTAACCAGTTCCGTTTACGAATCCAATTCAATTAAAGCATTATATATCCTCTTTATATGTGCACAATTTAAATCTCTAATTTGTTTTACTAAATTTTGATCTGTAATTGTGAGAAACAGTAATTTAATGGAGAATTTTTCAAAGGAGCAGGGATTCCCAGTGATCCTACTGCAAATCATTACTTCTCTATTACAATTAGCAGTGGGGCTGAATAGTATGGAAATTAGGAAAGTCTGGAATGGAAAGATAAGTTATTTATTTTGAAACATGGTTGATGGGCTTGGTTCAGTTTGTTGGGTCACAAATGGTTGAATTTGTAAAAAATAATACAGTAAAGGCAGATATAGATACATGGATGGATGGATGGATGATGGATGGATGGATAGATAGATAAATAGATAGCCAAAAAGTGGTAGAATATATTTTTCCCAAAGAAAATATCTAGGTATGCTACTACAGTAGCAAATATTAACTATGGCTTATCGTGTAGAAACTGTAGTTTACATAACTTCTGTGAGCTAAATTTATATGGCTAATATTTAGCTTCTATAGTATACTGTATAGGAAAAAATTCTTTCATATATTTGTCAGCTGGAAAACCACCCAAAGCCTAATTTAGCTAATAACCTAACTATTCCTGCTAATCTTTATTAAAAAAAATCCTACTTTCTATGTAATAATCCAGTACTGTAAGGAAAACACCTTTTTTTAGAGCCACTTAAAGATAATTGGAAGTGATCAGGAAATAGGATTGGTTAGAAAGATTTATCTCTCACACACATTCTCTCTGACAAGGGCATGTGTCTTCTGACAAACTGATTAAGTAAATGAATGACTCATTGTGTAACATGTTCATTCAGAGGTTACTTCATAAAATTTTACTATGAATACGGTTTAGCACAGTAGTGTACACAGCTAGGGGAATCCACTTTTCATATTCAAGCTTCTGGATGTGTTTTCTCTATTTTTGAGAATCCTTAACTGCTGCTTTAGATTTCCAGTAAAGTAATTGTTCCTTTGCTAACATCAAGAGAAAGCCTTTCCTTCCAAATTTTCTTGTCCATGCGTAACTGCTTTCCAAAAGAGAGTTAAGGTTGGATCGTTTCTCTGCCCAAGGCATATACAGTATCCATCACCCAGCGATAAATCTCTTGTTCTCTTGATTTCTTTCTGCCCTTATGTATTTTTTCAATACTTCCTAGAAAGGATTTTCAACCTTTCTAATCAAACTAGGGTAGTTAAGAATGATTTTATTTCTCCGACCTGTTTCTTTGTCCACATCTGACTGGTTGCTCCAACTATTTCTAGACTGTCTGTCTACCATTTCTTTCTACTGGATCAACTGGAAGAAGCTGATCCCTATTAAACAGCCCGAGGATTCCTATTAGCACCTGCTGTCATGATGTTGAGGACATCCTGGTCTGGATAGTTGTTATAAACATTGTTTTAACCACTGCTGCAACTTTGATTTGTTCTGCAGCCATTTACTCTATAAACCAGCTGGCCTGCCTACAGTTCTCCACTGCCTTCCTGGGCATTATAAATGTAATCTCAATGTTTTGTAATTTTATATGGTATTAGATCATCTTCTGTACAGTGGTATAAATCCAAAAACACAAGAGACAGATTTAGAACATGCTTTAGCTTCATGCAGCAGCCATTGGAATCTGAATCCAATAACCAGAAGGCAGTTTTACGAGGAAGCAGAGAATATCTTAACTATCTTAGTTTCGAAGGATACCAAATCTACCTTAGTTCAGATTTGTTTTTCCCCCAAATTTATAGTGTTATACCTGATCCAATGAAATTCTCACTAAAACTTAACTTTGTATGTGTTTAGTATATATATGATGTCCTTGTTGGAATCCTTGTTCCATCACAATTGATTGGCATCCAGTTGAAGGAGACTGGCTTGTTTAGGCAGAAAGAGATATTTTGTAATAACCATTTCTTAACATTGAAAGGTACTATATATGTTCATTAATTGAATGGAACTAATTTGTTTCTTGATATAATTTGTCCTTGTGAAAGCATTTCGTTGTTCTCTTGAGATACTGTATCCATTTTCTTTTGGATATAGCCTCTTAAAATACACCACAAATATTCATTAAGAAAAAATATTTATAAAGTGATTAGGTTCAGCCTTGAAATGCTTTACTCAATGAAATATTATTTTTAAGTGTTAAGATTAGTTTTCCAGATATCTCTGTTGAGTCCAGTCTCATGCCTAGTTTTCAAACCATTTATCTTTCTGCCTTTTTCTTTAAATTCCACTGGCTATTAAATTTCTTAAGATGTTTTCCTAACCAAGCATCCACTTTCTGCTTCCACTGTCATCAATAATGTTCTGTTTTTTAATACTGTGTTTTAGACCAGAACTGTGGTGAAATCCCCTGTACTTATAATGCAGTCATAGGGCAGTGGTTGGCAGTTTAAAGATTGTTATAGCAGCTCAATCATATATATGTTTATTAGGAGGTAAATCTATTGAGTTTATGTTTAGAATTAGAATTTTACAGTGCACCTATGTTCTTATTGAGAGCAGATGTAATCTACTTAATGGTCTCTTTTTCCTAACATGTATTTTATGATGATAGCTTGACAGTGTGCTTCTGTATGGCTCTGCTTGGAAGTATCTCAAAAACTATCCATATGGTGTTTCAACAACAACTTGCACCTGAACATCGGCAAGACAAAAGAGATGGTGCTAGATTTCCAGAGGAAAAAAGAGGAACCTGTCCCACTTTACATGGGGGGGGGAGGCTGTGTGGAGAGAGTTTCCTCCTTTAAATTTCTGGGAGTCTACCTCTGTGAAAATCTTACCTGGAAAGTTAATACAACCCAGGTGGCCAGAAAGGCCCAACAGAGACTCTACTTCCTCAGGGTCTTGCAGAAGAACAGGGTAGAACAACAGCTAATGACCCTCTTTTACCAGTCTACTATAGAGAGCGTTCTCTCGCACTGTATTGTGGTTTGGTATGCTGGTCTGACAGCCGCGGATAGGAAAGTATTACAGAGGGTGGTGAGCACAGCACAAGACATTGTGGGCTGTCCCCTGACACCACTGGATGACATCACCAGGGCCCGCTGCCTTGGAAGAGTGAGGAAAATTCTCAGGGATGACTCACACCCTGGTTGGTATCTCTTTGTTCTCCTACCATTGGGTAGGAGATATAGGAGTATAGCCAGCCGTACCAACAGGCTGAAGAACAGCTTTTATCCATGGGCTGTTAGGCTCTTGAACGGGAAATAATTTTATAAACTTTATGTATGATTGACTTGCGAGGCCGGTGTGTTGTGCAATTAGCTCACATGGTGTAATAAGATGGAGGGTTTGTTGTCACTGTGAGTTGGGGGGTGGGGGCACGAAGGGAGGCTCAGCCAATCTCAATGTATACATGGTTTGTCCTTTGACAATAAAGGTTCATTCATTTCAACCTTACTTGATTTCACTTTGAGCTAATATTAAATGGGCAGATTCAGTATTTAGTGGGTTTTTCAACTGTTTTGTTCCTGGAAAAGTTTGTATTTGTATTCTAGAAAACATAACAATCACATGCAGGAATTTGGGATAGCAATTTATCATCATTATTTCCAAGAACGGCACTTGAACTCTAAATAGAATTATTGCAGCACAGTTTCTTTTTATTTAATTATGAAGAGTAACCTGAAAAAAGACAATGTGGGGAATAATTTCGCAAATTGAGCTGTGCATGCATGTGCACATGCGCTGGCCCGCTGCTCACACGGCCCAGGTATGAATAGGCCACAGCCCAGTATTGGGCTACTGCCCAGGGGTTGGGGATCCCGGTCTAGGGCATCAGTATTTTTCATTCAAGGCAGAAAAACTGATCCATTAAAATATAATCCAAAGGTTATTTTTAGTATTTGGAGTTTCCTCATAATTCTCATTTTCTAAACTGCTAACTTCAAAGAACAAAATATAGTACATGGATTTAAATGTCTCTGATTGTCATAAGCCATCTTGAGAATCACATGGACAAAAAGGCAAGGTGTTAATAATAGCATTTATTTCTAGTTAGCAGACAGTTGTGTAACTCAAGTAAACATTCTGTCCTTTCCACTTCCAGAGTTAAAAGCTTGATTGGTGGATTTTGGATTTTTGCCAAAAGACAGAAAAAAGGATTATTTGGTTTATAATGGGGAACTTCTGCTGAAGGCATTATAATACTTTTCAAAGTGAACTTTAAGAAAAGGTTGTGGTTTTCTTCATAATGAGTTGAGTCAAAATTCTAAATATACATCTTTGCCTAAAAGTGTTCAGTATGACTTTCCTAAATAGTCTTCCAATAGGAATTGACGTATCAGTCGTCCAATACAGCATATCTTTTTGGGCTCCATCACTGTGCCTTCTCCATAAACACTAGCATCGCTCATTTCATAAACAAATGCCCATTTCATAAGCAAACGTTCATTCGTATCTTGTCTAAATATTTGTTAGCTCTAAGAGAACCGGCATAAAATACTTGCCCCTTTCCCACTTTCAGCTTGATCAGATAAAACCTCCACAGACGGGAATAAAAACAGTTAATCACAATGCACTCTCTATATAGACTTATATCTAGCTTACATAATCCCTTATTTGTACATCAGCCTTTATCAGCTTTGTAGCTTCTGGCTGTAATAGACTCAACAGTGTTTTCACTTCAGCCATCCAGACTAATTAAGGGAAACGCTGCCTGCAAATGATGAGCTAAATCCAATTGTATCTTCAGGCACAAGGCCTGGGATAAGGTGGGGTAGAATAGCAATGCTAACTATTTTCTGATTTACTTCCTCTGTAATTAATAATTAGCATTCTCCTATGTGACTCGTCTAGATGTTAAATCAATTCCAGTCACCATGATTCTCCAAAAGTTGAAATTAGTTCAAACATTTGAAGATTAGTGCTATAGCTTGTGAAATGGCTCAACTGTGAGATGGCATTATGGTAATTAGAGTCAGGGATACAAAATGAATGGAGTTTTTAATTTGACAGTATTACAAAATAAAGATTTCTGTACAGAGAACAATTTTGTTTTCATTGCTAAATTGTTATAGGTAAAGGTAAAGGTTCCCCCGCACATGTGTGCTAGTCATTTCCAACTCTAGGGGCCGGTGCTCATCTCCGTTTCAAAGCCGAAGAGCCAGCGCTTGTCCAAGGACAACTCCGTGGTCATGTGGCCGGCATGACTAGACGCCAAAGGTGCACAGAACGCTGTTACCTTCCCACCGTAGTGGTCCCTATTTTTCTACTTGCATTTTTACGTGCTTTTGAACTGCTAGGTTGGCAGACGCTGGGACAAGTAACAGGCGCTCACTCTGTTACGCGGCACTCGGGATTCGACCCGCCAAACTGCCGACCATCTGATTGACAAGCTCAGCGTCCTAACCCACTGAGCCTATTTGGCTCAATTTAGTTTGAAATTTCTACTGCCTATTTTAACTTGTCATCTATTCTGTCAGACACAACTAATGTTTACTTGCTGGTTCTATAATCATCTACTTTGTGTTCTATAGTTTTAGATTTGTATATCCTTTGTTTTCTATTCCTTTTGTTTTGCTTTAATTCTCTTGAATGTGGCCTTTGGAATTCCAGATCTATCCCTGACTCTCCTTTGCCCAGCTTTCCATACTACCTACAGTACATGGCTTGCTGGACATTAAGAGGATTGTTGAACTTCTACCCAGGTTCCAGTTCCTCACTTCTTTATGGGATTTCTTGAAAGTATCTTGAGCTGCTATGCAAATACCTAACTTGTTCTGTCTTTTTTCCGTCCTGGAAATGCCTGCTGTGTTTGATCCTGTCTTGTTTTTCACTGCTCACCTATCTCTGCATGCCTTCTTTCATTGATTTTTGTTCTCCCACCTCTTTAAAAGAAAAGTGAGAAAGGAATAAAGGAACTCATTTGTCCTTCCTTTAGCAGTTAAGTTAGTACTAGATTGGTCTCCAAATTTGTAGTCCGCTTTGAAGACTGATTTTCTTTTCCTATCAGAGGCAATAAATTTAAAAAGGGAGTGAAGGAATCAACCAGATGTGAGTGTTATAAATAAAATATTTTAAGAGTAATTATGATGTCCTGTTTCTTAAAAAAAGCTGTCCTTTAGTAATATACTGAATTTATGCTGATTGTATACTGTTGATGTAATAGTAACATAAATTGCACATCTGTTGCAACTACTTCATGGCCTTTTTGAATAGCTGTTGTCAAGATGTCCCATGAAAGCTAAAAACAAATGAAAAATTAAGAGTGGCCATATCTTTTATTTTTTATTTTTTGACAAACCCAATTGCTTATGAGATTTGAAACTTAGTAAATGGAAAAGTATTTTTTTAAAAAATTAATTTCCATAGTTGTCCACCTGGACCCAATGACTCTGGGTGTTGCATTACAATTTATAAATACCTTATAATTGGATATTATATAATATAAGGGAGAAGAAACTGAATAATTGGATTTCCTAGACATAAACTCAAAATGGTGGCTATTACATTATAATGTGAAGGAAAAAATTTATACAAGCTTTAGGACTCAGGATTGCATCCCAATTCTTTTGGGAGGAGCCATAGCACAAATCTAGAGAAAAAAAATTTATCTATAGACTTTATCTATAGTTGGCATCTCCTGTTAACAGCACCTAAAACATACTCTCTATTTGAGATATTACCTAAATAATATTGATTTAAATGGAGGAAAGTCCTCATTAAATTAGTTTCTTTTGGCAAGCACATTGGAAAGTGTCATGCTTGCAAGAGCTTAACGAGATGGGAAGAATGAAAGTCATAAGACATTTGAGTTCAATTTGGCAATTCCAGTAGAAAAAAATAGTATCTCTTGTATAATACTTATGTAATAGAGCAGAGGCTCAAGGCCTGAGTTATTATTGCTGCTCCCAGCCCCATACAAAATGCTAGATGTTGTATTATCTCTCTCAATCAGCAACTCTGTACACTCTGTACGCTTTTCAACCTTTTCACCCACTGTACCACTTTTAGGATATGGCAACATCCGAGTACCACCAGTTGCCTAGCAAGGTGTCAAAAACTTGATGAGCAAAAAAGGAAAAAAGTGATGAAGTACAGAAAGTCCTCGACTTACAACAATTTGCTTAGTGACTGTTTGAAGTTACAATGGAACTGAAAAAAGTACCCCCCCAAGCCACAGCTGAGCAAGACACCTGCCTTCCTGCCTGGCAGCGCTCTTCCTCCTGTCTGAGGTTTTCATTGTTGTGAGCATTTCTGTTGAGGATTGGCAGCAGGGGTGGGGTGGGGTCTGCTGGGTGGTTGCAGCAGGTTTTGGTCACTTCACATGATCCTGGGATACTGTGACCGTCATAAATATGAATCAGCTGCCAAGCATCTGAATGTAAATCACAAGACCCTGGAGATGCTGCAACATTCCAGCTGATCAGCGCTTCTTCTGGGCTCAGCAGAAGCACCAGGATCAGTGCCGAGCTGCAGCTGGAGCCTGGTGCTGATCCTGGTGCTTCCGCTGAGCCCTGACAGCCCTGCAGCTCCAGCCATCTCTCGTTCAGGCTTGTGTGGTGCTGCTACCAGTTCAACTCATTCCCCTCCTCTGCTACCACTTTTGTAGGATGGTCGTGTACCACCTGCCAGGTGCCAATGTACCACAGGTGGTGCCCAGACCACTGGTTGAAAAGCCCTGCTGTAATGGATTTAGAGATATCCCACTGAAGGTTTCCAAAGAGTATAGTTTTTTTTTAAAAAAAACCAGAGACCAGAAAAATGGGGGAAAAAGCTACAAGGATGTAATTTAGTGGGTTCATGTATTAACCATTTGACATCCAAAGACTTTATCTCAATATATGAATAATGACATTTTCTCAGGTTTTATTATTGAAGCTGTTCCTATTGCAAAAAAGAAACTGCAACCTAGAGGCCAAGGGGCCCAGTGTAAATATTTATTCTGCCTCCTGAAAAAAGTTTTATAGCCATCCATCTCATTTAAACTAATAAGTGCTACAGAAGTGGATGAAGAAAAGTCCTTGTTTTGAGCCTCTACAAATTCTTTCCATTTTGCAAGCCGAGTTCTATTTTTGTAACATGGAGACTGTGAATGCTGTCTCACCATCACAGGACAAACCAGGCATTTAATTCTGATAGCCTCATTCACAATTCAGAGGAATAGCGTGGAGTGAGGGATGGGGAAAGGAGGGGGGGTGTTTGTCATCTCTAGTATTAAAAATAAAATACCTTGTCCAGAAGACAGTAGATAAAAAATTGACTGCTGTATGTGCTTGAGGAAAGGTTCCCTCTAGGTTAGCAGTCATGTAGTTTGGAGGATCACCCAATTAAGAAGATAGATTTGAGTATGTTACATGTGTGTTGAGTATGTTTCATTACTTGGAGACTTTGCCTCTCAGACTCCAGTTTTTGGTCAAAAGTGTATGTTAAAAGAGGGCAGAACTGAAACACAAAGGGAGCAATTTGTATTTGGGAAAAAAATAATTTCATTTCATTTCATTTATTTTCATTTAATAACATTTATATACCGCCCTTCTCCCTGAGGACTCAGGGCGGTTCACAGGGCAGAATAAAATAGCAGATACAAACATTAAAAAAAAGATTAAACAATTGCCCTAGTTAAAAACAATGGAAATACAGCGCTAAAAACCCCAAGAAAAATTAAAAGACAAAGATAAAACAACCCCAGCAATCCCCATCAGGCTAGGCCAGCTTGTACAAATTTGTATTTACACATCTTCATCTCCAGCTTGTTTGTAGGCTCCTTACCTTTGGAACTGCAGAACAGAGTAAATAAATAATATGAAGCAAAGGTGAGGAAGGTTGTAGCCTTGTATCTCAGATACTCTGAAGGTCCGTATTCTTCCTCCTGATATCTCACATTTTCCTTCAGTAATATTGTGGGAAGCCAGCCCCACAGAGAAGCAATATTAAAAGGGCAGAAAAATATATTTCCTAAAAGGATCTTAAAGAGGCAGAAAAGCATGCCCAGTTTTCTTAATAGCCCCAAGTCTCCCTCCCCCAAGCAGAAACCAGCTCTGTAGAAATGCAGATAATCTTGTCAGAAAGACTGGAATCAGGAAACTGGGATTAGGAAGAAAGATCCCTAGAATCAACACCAAAAATCTAAGAGTCATCAGCCACAGAGAAACAGGATATGACCCTTGGGACATAATAGGATTAACCCACCACCATCAAAATACCAGAAAGGCATACCCAGACTCAGGTCAGAATATGTGACACAGGAAATACAAACCTCAAACAGGAACAAGAAACAACTCCAAGCAAAAGGCTCCAGAGGGTATAAAAACCCACTCCCTACATGTGCTCATTCTCTCTTTTTTCCAGAGCCATCTTCCTGTCTGGCTCTCCTCTTCAATAAACTGCAACTTTCTTTCTAAAGCAGTCACCATGTTGTTTATTCCCAGGTTGGACTGAACCATGATGAAGACTTTTCCTTCAATAATATGTTAATGACATCAGAATAGAAAGACACTAAATGAGAGCAAACTGGTGTATATCTTCCTACAAGCACCCACTTGTAAATTTAGTTCCTTTCAGATGCTTTGAGGGCTATGTTTTCAAGTTACTTCTGGGGATTCATTGTCTAGTTGAAATAAACAATCATAAGCCAAAACGTCCAAGAGAAAAGAATGGTAATTTAATTGTACTCCTTTGCAAAGGGGGTGCTCCTTGTGCATGCAAGCACTCAGTGGACACACCTTAAATCTTTAATATTCGTTCTTTATATTCCCCATTGCCGTTACAAATTTACCTCCCACCTCTTCTTCGTTGGCTTAGTAATCATACTGTAATCATGTCACAACCTATCCAAAGCTCCTAAAGGGAATATATTATCTCTGCCCCTGATTACTTCACCCACTCCCCAAATTCTATCGCCCCTGGCCCTTATTTATGAATTTCCTTTGATGGTTGTTAGTTCCTAGGGGTTGTCTCTAAAGTTGCTATCATATCAGTAAATTCTGGTTAGGACTGGTATTCAGAGTAGCAGAGATCTTCCTAGATACAATTCTCAAGCTTCAAGCTAGTCTCATGAGATTAAAATACATACAATGTATTTGCTTCACCAAGATCATGGTATCCGGCCTTCTCAATTCCTGGCAAATAGATGGGGAAGAAATGGAGGTAGTGACAGATTTTATTTTTCTGGGCTCCAAGATCACCGCAGATGGGGACTGCAGCCAAGAAATTAAAAAACGCTTGCTCCTGGGGAGGAAAGCCATGGCAAATCTAGACAGCACACTAAAAAGCAGAGACATCACCCTGTCAACAAAAGTGCGTATAGTCAAGGCCATGGTTTTCCCAGTTGCAATGTATGGCTGCGAAAGTTGGACCATAAGAAAGGCTGAGCACCAAAGAATTGAGGCCTTTGAACTCTGGTGCTGAAGAAGACTCCTGCGAGTCCCTTGGACTGCAAGGTGATCAAACCGGTCAGTCCTAGAGGAGATCAACCCTGACTGCTCTTTAGAAGGCCAGGTCCTGAAGTTGAAACTCAAATACTTTGGCCACCTAATGAGAAGGAAGGACTCCCTGGAGAAGAGCCTAATGCCGGGAAAGGTTGAGGGCAAGAGAAGAAGGGGACGACAGAGAATGAGGTGGCTGGATGGAGTCACTGAAGCAGTAGGCATGAGCTTAAAGGGACTCTAGAAGATGGTAGAGGACAGGAAGGCCTGGAGGAACGTTGTCCATGGGGTTGCGATGGGTCGGACACGACTTCGCAACTAACAACAACAACATTTGCTTCACAGGCTAGCATGTCTTCTCACAGTTCTGTAAAAACAATAAGCTCTTTCCCCCCCCCCACTTCCTTTATTTCTAAAAATCTAGGCTGCCCAACTAAAAAACAAAATTGCTTGGAAGGATAAAACCCTCTCATATCAGCCCAATTTACTTCACAAGTTTGTTGTTGTAGGGAAAATAGGAGCAGAAAGATGTGTTGGGTATGTTTGCAACCTGGAATTATTTGTAAAAATTGTAAAGGTTGGATACAAACAAATGAATAAAATAAAAATAATATCCTTATCCCCCAACATAAAAAGGCCCAACCACACACTGTAACTCAAGACCTCCGAGAAGAGCCAGGTTTTTAAGGCTTGTTTAAAGGCGGGTAACTGTTTTGAATTACGTTCTGTAGAAGGAAATGAAACATTATTTTAAATGCATCCTGAAACTAGTAATTATGTATTTGTTATAGAAACACACTGTAGAATAGTTTTGGATATTCTCTGTGCTCCCTTGTCTCTTGAGGACATTCCTCCAAAATCTGTCTCGGTGGCTGAGCCTAGCCCAGGGATGCAGCTGTGGTTAGGCCCCTTCATAAATCCCCACACCACAATCCTCACAACTGTTTTGTTTTGCTCATTCTTATTTTCTTCTTTCAACATTTCATTCATAGCTACTTTACCCCACAGGACCTGAAGTGCAGTGAAGTAAAGCAGCAATGTGCAGAGCAGTCTTGCAGCGTGGCTCCTACAGCTCTTAGTCTACTTAATGCACCTCTCTTGATGCATCCATAAAATTAAATTGATGTTTTTTCAAACTTGGCAACTTCAAGATGGCTAGGCTGACTGGGAAATTCTGGGAGTCAAACTCCACCCATCTCAAAGTTGCCAAGATTGAAACATGCTGAAATAAATGGAGACAAAAGGGAATCTTAGCGAATATTACAGAATGATGTTAATAATATCTGTTACTTGGCCTGCTGGTAAGTGGATCTTACTCCTTTGAGGGAACGCAGTTCTCATTCTTGAAAGGAAGCATTAAGAGTGAATCATGCTTTATGCGTAATAGCTGACCTTCACTTTTTAATGCTTCCTTTTGTTTGGACCCCCTCCCTCAGTCTGCAGTTGAGACTGTAGTTTCTTTCAGGACAAGGAATACTCTTCAGAATCAGATCTGAAATTCTGGACCATTCTTTAGCATCCATTGCTCTCAACTATTGGCATTAGTGGCTAGAAGTTGATGGGATTTCTACTCCATACCAATTGAAAGGCATCCAGTGTTTCTCTTTTTGTTCATTGCAACTTCAGTGCATTCTGTTTTTTGCATAAGTTTATTTCAAAAGGTAGGTCTCCACTCCAGAATAATTCCATCCACTTATTTGCAATAAGTTGTACAAGTTTTTATGTGCCAATATCTTGATCATAGAAAGCAATGTTAGTAATTATGTAACTGTGAAAATGAATCCAGTTACTTTTCCATTTAATAATGAATACCCATCTCTTCAAACAGTGTTTTGCCATCATATAAATGAATTGTTTGTCCCTTCAGTCAAGCCTGTCTTGTTTATTGAATTTGACTCTATTTTTTGCCTTAGTTATAAAATATGCTTATGCAATTCAAACCACCAGACTGCTTGAATCCTGTTTAAACTTGTGTTTGTGAAGCTCTTGCTGTTGTCATCTAATTTTCACTGTGTTCCTGCCAAGTATTTCAAATATAGGACATGGGTCTTGTATGCTAACATTATAGAATGCCAATTCTGCCACAAATTTTGGCAGCATTATATTGCTCAAAACATTTTACTTAGTGATTCTGCAAAAATAGTTGAGTTGACATGTTGTTCTTCTCTCATAATATCCGCACAAATAAACAAATAAACTAGATACTTGCAAGGTTGGGGGGTGGGGATGGAAATACAGAAGAGCTATTCATCCCATGTTTTAGGTCATAAAAATGACAAAATTCCATTCTGGTTCTGATTTGACCATTTCATTCAGAGGATTAAAAAAAAAGATGTTCTTTGTAGATATTGGCAGAGAAAACAATTTACTTGGGAGTCAACATCTTATATATAATCAAGTATTGCTCCAGTGAATCTCCTGACCTTGGTGTGAGATTTAAAAACCCAAAATTTGATACTCACAACTTGAAAACAAGTCTGGTTAACAAAAACAAAGATTTAATGAAAAGAAAATTGAAAAAAAAGGGGGGGGAGTGTTTGCGGCCTCTTAGACCCTTCCCAAATTGGATTGAGTTCCAAGAGCGCCCTGAGCAAGTTTTAAACCAGGCATTTATACTTTCTTTTCACCATACATGCCACCCCTAAGAAACTTAAGTTAGTCTTTGAAGTCATGTACATC
This sequence comes from Vipera ursinii, assembly GCF_947247035.1. Taxonomy (NCBI): domain Eukaryota; kingdom Metazoa; phylum Chordata; class Lepidosauria; order Squamata; family Viperidae; genus Vipera; species Vipera ursinii. The sequence continues at coordinate 11,185,789 of NC_139521.1, forward strand.
TCTAAAATATCTTCTTTGAAGCTTTTTAACATTTCAAAAGACTTATTCTAACAACTTCCTTACATCCGGCACTATCTTATCTTGTTTACTTGTAATTTTCACCCTGGGATGTTCCTATTTCCTTTGAAGCTTTTTAACATTTCAAAAAGACTTTGTTGATTACCATTTGTGATTCACTCTGTCTGGGCAGGAAATAGATAGCCTCACACCTTGGTTTTACAATTCATTGGTGTTACATTTTATACAATTTATAAAAGAATAACATTTACCCTTCATTGGGATAAGCATGTATATACTTATTTATTTATGGAATGTTTAAATCTCCCTAGCTTGTTATTGTTCTGTAAGTAACTCTGGGTGATTTACAGAATACAGCAATAAAAAAAAATTTAGGACAAATAATTGTTTTTTATTAAAAAAAAGTCTAGAAAAACCCCAATGACCTCTCAAAAGATCAAAATATCACACAAGAGGTCCATCACCAATTCTGATTCAAGCCTTAGGGGTTGAGCCAGAGTGGAATCTGAGAGGGATTTTTGCTGCTGGAAATCAGATATGAAAAGCTGCATATGTAAACAGAACATTCCTTGTGCAAACTGCCATTTCCATTTGGAAATATCACCACCATTATCATTTCCAGTTCTGGACTATCTAGAAAAATTGTCTATTGGAAAGAAATATTCCATTTTACCAAATATTGTGGTTTTGGGTCTGATCTAGTAAGGTATTTTAATAATACGTAGGTAAACTCTTAGGGACGCGGTGGCTCAGTTGGTTAGGACGCTGAGCTTGTCAATCAGAAGGTCGGCAGTTTGGCGGGTCAAATCCCGAGTGCCGCTTAGCAGAGTGAGTGCCTGTTACTCGTCCCAGCTTCTGCCAACCTAGCAGTTCGAAAGCATGTAAAAATGCAAGTAGAAAAATAGGGACCACAACGGTGGGAAGGTAACAGTGTTCCATGCGCCTTTGGTGTCTAGTCATGCCAGCCACATGACCACGGCTGGCTCTTTGGCTTTGAAACGGAGATGAACACCGGCCCCTAGAGTTGGAAACGACTAGCACGCATGTGCGGGGGAACCTTTACCTTTACCTTTTTTTTAAGGTAAACTCTTAGACTGATAAAACTGCCCCATCTCAATGAATATGAATCCCCAATTCTTTACAAATTTGTTATGCTTGCAGGAAGTCAGCACCCCCCCTCCTAGAGAATGAAATATTTTGGGGAATATTAAAAAGAGGCAGGATAGAATATTTCCCCTAAAGGAGAAATGGAGAAAAAAATCTTAACAATGACAGAAAGCTGCCCCAGTCTTCCTGCTACAAGAAACTGGAAGAGCTTAAAGTCTTTAGAAATGGAGATTTTATCTCCATTCAGAAAGATTGGGTCACTCCATTCATAAGCAAAGAGCAAACAGAGACTTCAGTTAATCAACACAATTAGGTAAAAAGGTAAAGGTTCCCCCGCACATGCGTGCTAGTCATTTCCGACTCTAGGGGCCGGTGCTCATCTCCATTTCAAAGCCGAAGAGCCAGCGCTCGTCCGAGGACGTCTCCGTGGTCATGTGGCCGGCATGACTAGACGCCAAAGGCGCACGGAACGCTGTTACCTTCCCACCGTAGTGGTCCCTATTTTTATACTTGCATTTTTATGTGCTTTCGAACTGCTAGGTTGGCAGAAGCTGGGACGAGTAACAGGCGCTCACTCTGTTACGCGGCACTCGGGATTCAACCCGCCAAACTGCCGACCTTCTGATCGACAAGCTCAGCATCCTAACCCACTGAGCCACCGCGTCCCCAATCAACACAATTAGGCAAGCCAAAAGTTGACAAGATTAGCTCAGACACCTAGCATTTGCATTTTCCCTTTTGCCTATAGAGCCAACCATGACCCCCACATGACCCCATAGGAATCTGACAACAGCCATTAGAATAATAAAGGACATGTTCTCGCACAAGAATAGGCATCTCAAATACAAAGCCGAAAGAAGATATCAAAACCCACCCACTCTCAACTCCATGTGGTCAGCTGTCCCAGGACTGCATGCTGTTGTTGGTTCTACTCATCAATAAACAAAACCTGTCTTTTCTAAGCAGCCTCCATTTTATTTCCAGCATCTTACCCTCCATTTTATTTCCAGCGTCTTACTCCCGGGTTGGAACTGGACCTGATTTTTCTTTCAACATGCTGATATATTTGTCTTTTTAATAGGACTCCTTTCTTTCTCTATTCTTTCCTCCTTCTTGATTGCAATCTTCCACCTATTAAGGCTGAAGAATAAGGGACTTTCCAGACTTGTGGTACTTGAATTTCCTGCCTAGAGGTGATAAGAGACAAAATACAAAATCTGATGGGCCTAAAGTTCCCGCCAATATTTAATAGCTAGTGGTAAACACCAATTTATCTTTTTCTTTGGATAGTATATATTACGGCATATAGTATATGTGCGCATGAATTAGCTTTGGATGTACAGAAAAGTGACATATGGATGTCCAGTTCTCCACTTATTTACTACATCGTTGTGAAATTTGTAATTTTGGTCTTACTAAGTACTGTTTGAAGAAGAGTTGAAATTGGTGTAACAAGTGTGGTTGGTGTCAGGATGAGAAAACCTTCAAAGATTTTGCTTTACAGAGATTTATAAAAGCTGTAAAGTACCCTGCTAAATCCTAGGATTCTGTCCATATTTACCTAGAATTGAGTTCCAATATCTTTTGGGGGCTCCGTTGCCTAATTTAACAGAGTCTTCCCTAATTATACAGCTGATAGTTGATTTGTTTTCTTCTTTCGCTAAACACCAAAGCAGCAATTGTTAGCTGAGCCCCCCAAAATTAACAATTCGAACAAAGCTAGAACATTCACCAAGACACCAATGTCTCAGGACTATTTATGATGTCTTTCTAATCTTATAATTATCCACAACTGTAACTATATTGGCCTGTTGTAGCAACTAGAACAATGAACCTGATGGAATTTTACAAACTGGAAAAGAGATTGATGACATTGTTCTCTTCGCAGTGAGACAATGCCTAGTGATAGCTCCCTTGCCCAACTGATTTTAAATGTTGGTTATGTACTGGCAGTGCTTTTTTTGTTAAAAAAAAGGTGCCGGAACTCACACATGTCATACAACCCGCCTTGCCTACCCTACAAGGTTCCATCCAAAAAAGGTGCCAGAACTCCTTTCTGAGCGTTCTATGAGAAAAAAAAGCCCTGTGTACTGGGCTTGTGGTGATACACCACATGCATTGCTGGAGCAGCTAACGGCTCTCCAGCAACCCAGACTAGCTGTCTCCGGTCCTGCAATTGGCTAGCCCCAGGCGGCAAGAGTGGGTTCAAACCTATTGGCTGCCGCCTAGGGGCTAGACTATATATTGTGGCTGGTTGCAGCCCAAGTTCCAGTACAGTTCTAGCAAGAATAAAGTATGAGTTATCCTGTACTCAGCCTCTTGTCGTCATTCCTGCACCCAACAGCCCACGACTTAACAAATGTTTTAAAATCTGTTTGATTTTTAAAAAACTGAAGAGTCTGACAAGCTGCAAAAAGGCAACCCTAGTGTCTTTGTTTTCTAGAATACATCTTGGGCCTGTGTAAGGCACAGAAGAATTGGAAAAGGAACAGAGATGGGTAGTTGCCACAACTGCTTAATTTGTGCTTTATTTAAAAAAAAAAGACAATAGTAAATTGGGTTCTTAGAAGGCTCAAGATAGAGCAGGGAGCACTAATTGATCTTCAGGTAAATGGATATTTTGTAATAAAGACATATTAGATTTAATCTGTAGCTAACAAGATATTGTCCAATCTGAATTGTCGGAAATTTAAGATAAATTCTCCTTGAGAAAGGCAAGTCTTCTGGGGCTTAATGGACAAATCTGTGCAACAAAACAGAAATGGTTTGTGTTGCTTCTTCCCAGATAGCTTTTGACTTCTCCGTCTAGCCTAGCATGCTGGGGAATTCTGGGAGTTGAAGTCCACACAACTTTAAGGTTTCAAAGTTTGAAAAACACTGATTTAAGTCAAAAACATCTCACTTATTTTTGCAGCCTAGATAGGCTATTAGATGACAAATGTCAGTATAAAAACTATTTTAGTTGTTCTTTAATTAGCTCAGTTAATTGTTCTTGAAATTAAACATGCTCTGTGGATTTTTTGTGACTTTTACGGGTGACCTTCTCTCATAGCAATCCTGACAAATCATTGTTTCCTCCTTAACCCAAAACATTGCTTCATTGCTTGGATGATAAGGACTATGAAATATCATAATTCCTTTACAGTAATCTGTTTGGATTACTTATTTACGTTTCCTAAACTAAAGGCTTGTAATTCCTTTCTAACTGGAAATCAGCTCTGCTCCAGCTTTCTACCATGTTTCCAGAATATATTTTTCTACCCACCTCTTAATCTTCATTATGAATTTACATTTATTAATTAGAATATTTGCATTGTGCCTTGTGTCAGTGGATCTCCAAGTAGGATAAGCATGAATGAAACAGTGAAAAATAATCCACCCATAATAATATAGTAAAGGTTTGCACATCAAAATAGGAATAGTTAATACTGAGCTACAGTCAAGGATAGGTAAATAGGTTTTCACATAGCATCGAAATAAAATAAATGTTGGTATAAATCTGGCCTGGGAGAAGAGAGGATTCCATAGTCAAGATGCCATACTCAAGAAAACACTTTTGGGTTTCTAATGTACTGGACCCTATGGTGGGACACAGAGCACAGCCTCTAAATCAGAGGTCTTCAAACTTGGCCCTTTTATGACTTGTAGACTTCAATTGCTAAGCACATTGGTTTGTGCTTAAATTGTAAGCCGCCCTGAGTCTTTGGAGAAGGGCAGGATATAAATGGGATTAAAATAAAATAAAATAAAATAAAAAACTCCCAGAATTCCTCAGCCAGCATGCCTGGCTGAGGAATTCTGGGAGTTGAAGTCCACAAGTCATAAAAGGGCCACGTTTGAAGACCCCTGCTCTAAATGGATCTTCATAGTTGAGCAGTTATAGAGGGACACTTAAGTGTATTTCCCCCCACCTATGCATTTCCAGACATGCTTGGATAAAATTTCTTAGCAAGTACACTCCCAACACTTTAGTTGATACTGATGTAGGACTTGAAATGTGTCATCAGTAACGTTTTAACACAGTTCAGCAGGTCTTTGTTTTACATTCCTGAGCATAACTGAGATTTTTTCGCAGTCCGAAATCATACTAGCAGCACTATTCTTAACTTCTCTGTATTCATCATGTCAATAGCCTAGGCTATTTTGATGATTAATGATTGAGCTAGACTGCGTCACTCTCATGAGTTATAAAACCATAGATAAGAGTTTTTATTCAAGAGGAAATAAACAGTAACATTACTCTGCCAGCTGTCTCATTTCCAATTTTTCCTGTGCTGTGACACATAATTAACTGTGAGCAGGACCCTGTTTACTGTTTCAAAGACAGGGCATGGCTTGTGAAATCTAGCAAAACCAAAAGTCTAAAATGTGCTTCAGAGTCTCTGATGAGGAGGTGATGTGCGTTCAGGCCACATTTGATGTGACATAATAGAAATACATGGTCTCTTTCTCAGAGGAATTTAGCTGTTGCCATAGGCCAGGGGTAGGCAACCTTGGCTCTTTTATGACTCGTGGACTTCGACTCCCAGAATTCCTGAGCCAGCCATGCTGAGGGGAAAGGGAGAGGTTTCCAAGCTGAGCCAGGCTGGCTCAGGAATTCTGGGAGTTGAAGTCCACGAGTCATAAAAGAGCCAAGGATTGCCTACCCCTGGCTTAGGCCTAGGCCGCTTTATGACTCGTGGACTTCAACTCCCAGAATTCCTGAGCCAGCCATGCTGAGGGGAAAGAGAGTTTCCAAGCTGAGCCATGCTGGCTCAGGAATTCTGGGAGTTGAAGTCCACAAGTCATAAAAGAGCCGAGGCTGCCTACCCCTGCAATAGGCTAAAGAAATTGCTATAAAATTATATAAGGATAGGAAACATTCCTTTCTCTGCCACAAGCAGGGTGGATAAGACTTGCGTGGCTTTCTAATCCACTCACAACAAGTAGAATCACTTCCCATATCCAAAATGAAGGAAAAATGGGTTCCTGTTTTCCTCTACTTTTTCTGATACGAATTTTCTGAAAAACATGTAACTTCATGAGGTATAGTATGGAATTCTCCCTACTACAACATCTAGAAGGCAATTAGGCTATTAGGAAAAGAAACGTTTTCTACTTCTGAAGTTAACTAGCCTTAATAAGAGCTTCTAGAGACTTAAAATCCATCGAATAAACTGTGTCTTCTATAGTACTACATAAATGAAGTCATGTGTTTCCATTCTTTTGTAATCTATTGTACATATTTTAACTGATCACTAATAATTCAATAAAAAAAGCATTATCCAAGAAATACAAACATTTCCATCTGCAAATTCTTTAATAAATAATACATTAAAAAAACAACCTTCCCCATTCTTGCCTGGTCATTGGGAATTTATAAACCAGCACATTTAGAGGCATTTGATCAAAAGTTGATCAAAAGCATCTGGGGAAGCATGATTCAAATTAGTTATAAGCCATTATTCTCAGAACTTTGCCAAAAGACCTTCAGGCAGAAGCCGTGGCATGACTGAAAAACAACAACAACACCCATCTATTGACTTAACTGTTTCCTCCACCTTTAAAACCATTTGCTCCATCGACTGACAGATTGTTGTGCAGTAGTCATGATATCCTGCCAAACTGGAAAAATTACTGGAGAAAATTATACATACTGGAGCAATACTGGAGGTCTTATGTACATTAATGTCATTACAGAAAATAGATAGGTTTTTTTAACATTTATATTCCATTTTTATTTTTTTATTAGAATGAATGTTCTGTGGGAAGTCAGCCCCCCCCCCCCGCGAGAAGGAAATATTAAAAGGGCAGAATATATTTCCCTAAAAGATTTTAAAAGCAGAAAACAACCCTGCCCCCAAGTCTCTCTGTCCTAAGCAGAAACCAAGTCTGCAGGAATGCAGATGTGATAATCTTGTCAGGAAACTGAGATTAGGAAGAAAGATCTCTAGAGTCAACATCAGCCACAGCCCCAGGGAAGCAGGGGACATAATAGGATTAACCCACCACCATCAAGAATAGCAGAAAGACAGACTCAGGTCGGAATACATGACACAGGAAATAAAAAGCCTGAAACAGGAAATAACTCCAAACAAAAGGCTCCAGAGGGTACAAAAACCCACTCCCTACATGTGCTCAGTCCTTTTTCTGCTAGAACCATCTTTCTGTCTGGCTCTCCTTTGCAATAAGCTGTAACCTTCTTCCTAAAGCAGTCGCCATTTTATTTATCCCCTGCTTGGACTGAACCATGATGAAGACTTTTCCTTCTCCAGTTCCATGGGCCACATGAGACCTCTGAACTACTTCTTCACCAAAACCTGTTTCAGTAAGTAATAGAAATCCAGGTTTTAGACTCGAAAATAGATTTTTTTTTAAAAAAATGGAATAAGTAAATGACAAGCCACTTCTATATTATTGTCAAGAAAGCAACCTAGATATAACCATGAAGTCACCAGCTCAACTTGAGAGAAGCTTTATCTTTAAAATTGCCTAAACCGCACCACTCTATATTAACAGGGACCTCTTTCTCAAAGAAATTGAAGCTTCTTTGAAAATGTTGCTGACTACTTACGTAACATAATAATGTCACTGCAGTGTTGTCAGCTAGTATGAAATGTAGCCTGGGCTGAAAATAATTTCCCAGGAACAACTAGTCCAAATTCACCCAATGAGCTCCTTCTGCAATGGTGATATTCCCCAAGATGTGTTCCATAGTTTTGTGATGATTTGGCCAAATGTCTTCACTGGTAATTATTCTATTCATGTTTTTAAGATAAAGTATTTTTCAAGTCAATCTCAGCCCGTTTGCTTGCTTTTTTACTCTCCAATTTAGTATGTAGCCTTTGGATTTCTTAGCAAGCCTAAACAAATACCAACCAGGCTTGGAACTGTTTTGTTTTCACAATTTAAGCAAGGTTGTCTAGCAGTCTGTGACTGTTACAGATTTATAAATATACACAGGATTTTTCTCTTTTACCTGATTCCCTCCCCCCCCCCGAGATAAAAGGCATCTGTCTTTCAAGAAATGGTCAAGATAGGTAAGTGAAAAGACGAATGATTTAAATTAAATAGATAAACACAGGGCTTTTTTTCTCATAGAACGCTCGGAACGGAGTTCCGGCACCTTTTTTTGGATGGAACCTTGTAGGGTAGGCAAAGCGGGTTGTATGACATGTGTGAGTTCCGGCACCTTTTTCTTTTACAAAAAAAGCACTGGATAAACATCTATATGGAAATCCATAAGCACCTTGGAGGACTAGTTGGGTGTAGCATTTAAAGACAGGCTAGAAACCAAGAGACCGTGAGTTCTAATCTCACTTTAGGCATAAATCCACCTGGGTAACCTTGAGCCGGTTACTTTCAGTCCCAAGAACTACTAGGCCATGGCAAACAACTTCTCAAATCTTGTAGTCGCCAGAGTTAAGATTGATTTGAAGGGATACATACACACCCACACACATACCCAAACAGATAAAGACCCGGAGAGCATTTAATGTTGTAACTTTTTTCATTTGTGGAATTTTGTATAAGGAAAGGATCCTGGTACTATCATGCTCTATTTGTAATCCTGCCAATTTTCCATCTTCTCCTATTTTCTCCTACAGTAAATCCATGGGCTGCAGCCTAGTGTGTATAGTAGAACAGAACAGAGTGGAATGGAACAGAGTAGAATGGAATGGAATAGAGTAGAATGGAATGGGACAGAATGGAACAGAACAGAACAGAACAGAACAGAATAGAATAGAATAGAAACAAAACATAGGATGGGAAAGGACCTTGGAGATTTTCTAGTCCAACCTCTACCCAAGGCAGAAGACCTTTTACCATCCCGGACAAATGGTTGTCCAATCTTTTCTTGAAAACCTCCATCCACCACAACACTGGAAGGCAGGCCATTCCACTGATTAATTGTTCTCACTGCCAGGAAAGTTCTCCTCAGTTCCAGACTGGACCTCCCTCTGAGAAATTTCCACGCATTGCTTCTTCTCCTGTCTTCAGGTGCTTTGGAGAATAAATCAATCCTTTCTTCTTTGTGACAGTCCTTCACATAATGGAAGATGGCTATCATGTCACTTCATTAGGCTAAACATACCTAGTTTAGTTCCCTTAGTAGTCCAGTTCCCTTAGACTAGTCCAGGAGTACTAGTTCCCTTAGACTAGTCCAGGAGTAGGCAACCTTGGCTCTTTTATGACTCATGGACTTCAACTCCCAGAATTCCTGAGCCAGCCATGCTGGCTCAGGAATTCTGGGAGTTGAAGTCCACGAGTCATAAAAGAGCCAAGGTTGCCTACCTTTGGACTAGTCCCTTGAACTAAAAGACATCCAAGGTCCCTTTCAGTCCTATGATCTATGGTTCTATGAAATCTCTACATTGTCCATCTCACCTATGTGACTCTGGGCAGTTTACAAATAACATAATAATATAATATAAAAACATGACTAAAAGCATAGTTAAGGACAGAATTAAAAACAAGATTAAAATTGACAAGTTAAAAGAATCAAAGCTGAAAAATTCTTGAAGTTAACAAGGCAGTGGGAGTACTTTATTACAATGATGTTCCAGTTTTAGACATAGCTTGATTTTTACTGACCATGCTGCTTGAATACGAATTTTAAATGAATGCATAGAATTTAATTTACTGTTTTGGCTTGCCACAGATACTTTATTGCATTTTTGTTTTTAACCCCTGGGAATCGTGTTTAACATACTGTAAGGTGGTACAGAGGCCAAATAATAAAATAAAATAAAATAAATAAAAAGCTCGCACAAAACACGTTTCACAGCAGATGTTGGGGGACAGAGTGATGATCAAAGCAGTAGCACCCCCTTTGGCAGTCCCAAAGGGGGTGGAGAGTATGTCTGTTGATATTCTGAAGAAAGCTTGAAAGATTCGTCTCTGTGGAAAGCAGCTGATGGATGTAACAGTATGGCTAATTCTCTCCTCACAATGAAATCACTGTCACAAAATGCTTTCAGTATAATAAATAATTTTTGTTTTCCTGTTGCAAACTAATGGACCCTGAACTCGTTTTTTTCCACTTTCTTCTTTTGTCCCACTTTCATTCCAGCTTATCCATGGAAATGCTGTCACCTAGTGGCAAATATCCTTTCAAAAAGAAGCGACCCAGTACTGGGAAAGCTGCTCTAAATTTCCGTAAATGCTGATGAATATAGGATGTAATTCCATTCTGTCTAAGCTGGAGGATGTTCTTGGAATTTACCCTCTTCCTGATCCCACAGTGGTAAATGGAAAGATCATTAAGTTATTGTTGACTCTTAGGAACCACATATATAGATGATTTTCCCATTGGTATGGGATAATTATCCCCTTGGACTGCAAGGTGATCAAACCGGTCAGTCCTAGAGGAGATCAACCTTGACTGCTCTTTAGAAGGCCAGATCCTGAAGTTGAAACTCAAATACTTTGGCCACCTAATGAGAAGGAAGGACTCACTGGAGAAGAGCCTAATGCTGGGAAAGGTTGAGGGCAAGAAAAGAAGGGGACGAGAGAGAATGAGGTGGCTGGATGGAGTCACTGAAGCAGTAGGCGTGAGCCTAAAGGGACTCCAGAAGATGGTAGAGGACAGGAAGGCCTGGAGGAACATTGTCCATGAGGTCGCGATGGGTCGGACACGACTTCGTAACTAACAACAACAATCCCATTGGTTCGTTTGATTTGCATCTTTCTTTCAAAGTAGCTTAATGCGGCTCTCACACAAACTCAGTACAGGTAGTCCTTGACTTACGACCACTATTGAACCAAAACTTTCTGTTGCTAAGGGAGACATTTATTAAGTGAGTTTTGCCCCATTTTACGACCTTTCTTGCCACAATTGGTAAGTAAATCACTGCAGTTGTTATGTTAGAAACACAACTGTTAATGTTCCCCATTGACTTTGCTTGTCAGAAGATGGCAAAAGGGGATCATGTGACCCTGGGACACGGCAACCATCATAAATATGAGTCAGTTGCCAAGCGTCTGAATTTTGACCACGTGATCATGGGGATGCTGCAATGCCCATAAGTGTGAAAAGCGGTCATAAGTTGCTTTTTTCAGTGCCGTGGTAACTTTGAATGGTCACTAAGTGAACTGTTGTAAGTCAAGGACTACCTGCATTTACAATTTATTAAACGCTGTTTACAGAGGAAACTCAAGAGTCTCCTTGCTCACATGCATAGAAGGAAAAGAACAACAAACCAAACCAACCCGGAAAATAAACAAGCAAATATAAGCACTCGTCCTTAACGTTCATATTTCATCAATTTCATCAATTCAGATAAAGAAATATTCTTTGATTGACCTTCTGGAACAGAAGCTGTTCAGGTGAATATTGAAACGATAGATTTTACTGCTGTTCCATCTTTCTCCTGTAGGTAAGTATAGGAAAGATCAAGTAGATCAGGGGTGTCAGACTCAATTTCATTGAGGGCCGCATCAGCATTGCGGTTGCCCTCAGGGGGCCGGGTGGGTGTGGCCAGGGTGGGTGTGGCCTACTGGGTGGGCGTGGCTAGAGTGCCTACGGCCTACTGGGTGGGCGTGGCCAGCTCTACATCGTTGGCATCAAGGGTGCCTATGGGGGCCTGGGCAGGAGTGGGACAGATCTGAGGGTCTCTGGCAGAAGGAGAGTCTCTGGGCCAGGGCCAAGGCAGTGGGGGCCGTTCCCTCACTGTTTCCAGGATGGCTTCGCGGGCCGCATGAAACCACTTCGCGGGCTGGATCCGCCCCCCGGGCCTTGTGTTTGACATGTCTGAAGTAGATGATGGTGATGATTGATGTTGTTGTTGATGATGATGATAGTAACATTTTTTATCCCAGGTTATATTTATTACAGTGCAAGGTGGCAGTGGGTTGAGGGTCAATACAGGCGAGCCTAATGGTCTCACATCATCATTCAAGCTGCTTTTCTTCGTACGTGCCTGCAATCATGATGCACAAAGAATTGACCGTGCTTGAATCATGCAAACCTCACCCATTTTTGACATCCCCTCAAAGTTACCGTCGATGGAAGAATGGTGTGGAGAAGGAGAAAAAAAAATAAGCTGAGCGGTTCCGACCATAACATTTCATTACTAGCATTTGAGGATTTTAAGAATTTTTTTTTTACACAATTTAACCTGGTAAAGTGCTAATTCCTCTTTTTTTTAAAAAAACAAAAAACCTGAATAAATGTTGAACTGAAAAGCAAGCCACGATCCAATCTGAATGGTTAAATAGACTAATATCCATGGTGTTAATATTTATAAAGGCTTGCTGAGTCTCTGGGGAAAAAAAAGCCATACATATTTTAGCTTTGCAGTCTTTAAAATATTCATGAAAGGTTTGCCAATATTACTAATTCCAGGTTTGATGGAGGAAGCTGAGATGCTATAATCTGTTTAAGGTCACTGCTGAATTAATGACCGATGAGAAGTTTGAATCGGGGACTTTTCTGACTCATATTTTTTTGCATTATTTATAAAGAGACCCAGTCCCATGTCATGGTTTCTGACTGTATAAATGTCCTTGGGAAGAGTTAAACAAGCAGTGATACTTAAAACTATGATCTGGGAACCATCAGGCGATCCACTTCTGATATTCATTGACTGCAACAGGCTGGGCCAGGGGCAGAAACCACTTGCCAGATTCTTCTGCCGAAATGATAATACAAGAAGTAATATGAATATTAATATTTGGAAAACTGATGATAGTCAATGGGCCGTGTATACAATTGCAGACTTAAGTCTGCATGTGCTACCTGAGGGGAATTTGTGAACTCTTATTTACAATGTATGAGAATTCTCCTATCATTCAAGCAGCCCACAATTCCCTCCATGCTCTTCAGAATGAAGCCCTTTCTGAGCTTTTTCTCTATATTTCCAATAAGGGTCTTTTGCTCAGAAAAAGTGTGCCCACTCCTGAAACAGCGTCACCAAGAGGGAACTGTCGCTTTAAATCTAGGCTGCAACAGCCTTCACACTACTAAGCCTAAGGCTGAAATGAGTGTGGGAAAATATATCTTTTTCTAGCCTTCCATCATGGTGTTAGAAAAATAATTTGGGGTTCTAACTAAACCTGGTTCCCCTCTTCCCCCTACCCCCCGCGGGGCCGCCAAGCCACAAAAGTTGGGAACTGCTGTTCTAGAGTGACACTTGAGGGGAGTGTGTGTGTGTGTGTGTGTGTGTGTGTGTGTGTGTCTGTGTGTGTCTGTAATGCTTATTCTTATGAACGTGCTGGGAAGCCTAATTTAATTAAATCTATTTGTGTTTACAGACCTTATTCTTTGATATGGGGTTTGAGGAAGTTTTGAGTAAAGTTTGCTATTTTGACTTGATTAATTTAGTTTCAGCTTGACTGTCAATTATCTAGTGGAGATGCTGATTTTCAGTCCATTGAGGATTCTCTTAATGTTTTAAGGGAAGATGGAAATAGTATACAGAATAAAAATATATTTCGATATAAAACGTCCCGCAATGACCAAGAGGCGTCATGTTTATCTCAAGCATAAAAAGTTGATGGGGAGAAATCTTATGCTATTTCTGAAAATCAACACATTTCACTCACATAAAATTGCTGTTGCGAAAATTGCAATTTGCATAAAATGGGAAAAGTGGTAATTGTTCCATTGCAACACACTAATTCATGAGTATGGTTAGAAAGGAAGTACAAATACAATTTTTTTTTAAAAAAAGCCCTGAGCTGAGGGTGGATTTAAATAAGCAAAATGAATCATCAAGTAATCTTCAAGATGTCTTTTTCTTCAAAAATAAACTATGTTCTTGCTGCCTCTGCAATGTGACCCCATGTTTAAAAATGCTTGTTAGCCTTTCAAACACTATTTTAACAGTATTTTAAAAACCACTTTTACTTGACTGCTTGTATGATCCTTGAAAGTTGACTCACAAAGGATGAATCAGTGAGCTTCACCGCTGGGCGTCTTGGAGATAAGCAGCAAAAGACAGATTTCGACATTGTGCCATATGTTCTAATGACTAGAGGCAGAATTAACAGAAACAAAAATGTTTTGACCATAAGAATTTGACTAATTACATGATAGGTGCAGCATGCAGTGCCTCCTGTGATTTTAGAGATTTAATGAGGGGGTTAGGTAGGGGCACCAAGAATAGGAAGAAGACACTTAAGTCTTTCCTCTATGCTCTTGGTGATTTTTCCTCCCAGCATAATGATATCTGGAAAAGAAAATCCTGCTGGTACCAACAGCTTGTTTCTATTTCATGTTTTTATCCTGTTAAGACTAATCGCCACACTAGAGGTAAATGTGGGGAATTTTCCCTAAAGGGATAACTTGGCAAGAAAGCAGTTCCCGACTCAATTTTTATATAACCATCTTTAAATAATACGAAAGAAGTTGTTTCCAGCTCCATAAAGATCCTGCAAAAAATAGCATGTCAATGAGATGGCAATTAGATCATAAGGAAAAACAAATTAATCTTTATTGCATTATTGAGACAATTGTAATCATGTTTTTCATATCATGAGGCATGTCTCTGTGCACATCTCAGAAAGTCAACACCAACAATTTGAACTGACTAGGTGCTCAAAATTTACTATAACAGGTTATGATATATTAGGAGAGATAAAGAATTTAGATTAACCCATAATTTATTAGCTTCTTAACAAATTTAATCTTCCAACCAAATTGAATCTCAAAATACAAGAAACCTTAATTTAATTTAATTTAATTTAATTATGGGACTTATATGCCGCCCTATCTCCCGAAGGACTCAGGGCGGCTAACAACAATAAAACAACAATAAAAACAATAAATACAAATATTAAAAGAGATTAAATTTACAAAGCCCCACTAAAAACCAATAAAAGTTAAAACAAAATTAAAACCCCCGTCTTCAGTCCAGTAATCATACTTCCATCTTAAAATGGACCCTGGCAGACAATCTACACTGAATATTAGATTACCGCTAAACAAAAACTCACCGCAAAGCTATCCTACCATTAAAATTAACTATTACTTTCATGAAATCTAACTCTTAACCCTAACTCTTATTTTTTACTTCTATCGAAGCAAAATTTCTGCCTAAAAGTTCTCCTGGCACAATATTATACTGTAAAACGAATGTAATACAATCAGTAATTTTTTAAAAAAACTCATCCAAAGGTAACCCTTCTGTTAAATTCACCTGACCTTTATGCTTCGTGTAAAACTAATCCCAAGTACAAATTCATCAAGTACCAATGTTTTACTCTATAGTGACCCAAACAGTATTTCCACAATATCCCAAATATATGACTATCATTCATCACAAAACACCACACAGATTAAATCTCACAACAAGTGAACATCAGACCTCATAAAATCTTAAGTCTAATATTATTTTATCCTCATAATAAAAGATCCATTTTTTATCTCAAATATTAGCCTGGTAAGCAATGGCTACAATAAGATGACCATAGGACTATAATTGATGATAAAAAATCAAAAACTCATCCTTCTCTTAAATTTAACCTTAAATATCAAAGAAGCCTATAGCTTCGGATGGCCCAAAACCTCCAATCCTTTCGCCGCGGCCTCAAAACACTCCTGTTCCACCAGGCTGACCTGGACTGACAGACATTTTAATTAATTTATATTTAGAATTTTTAATTTATTTATTTTTTAAATTCTCTAATTTTAATTTATTGCACAGATGTTCTCAATTTTATTTTTATCTTGATTTCTGTACTTATGATATGTTTTTGTTGTTAGCCGCCCTGAGTCCTTCAGGAGATAGGGCGGGATATAAATCCCATCAATAAATAAATAAATAAATAAATAATTTCACAATCCTACTATGTATATTTTTAACCAGAAATGTTTGTCAGGAATCCTTTTGATGCAGTACCCTAATGTGAATTGCATATGTATAAATTATTTGATTTTTAAAAATACTGTTTAAAAATACGGTGTCCTACTATGTGCTGATACCTTCTTGATTATTCTTCATTTAGCTATTGCTTTTATGATTCTCAGGGACATGGTGGCTCAGTGGGTTAGGACGCTGAGCTTGTCAATCAGAATGTTGGCAGTTTGGTGGGTTGAATCCCGAGTGCCGCGTAGCAGAGTGAGCGCCTGTTACTCGTCCCAGCTTCTGCCAACCTAGCAGTTCGAAAGCACGTAAAAATGCAAGTATAAAAATAGGGACCACTACGGTGGGAAGGTAACAGCGTTCCGTGCGCCTTTGGCGTCTAGTCATGCCAGCCACATGACCACGGACATGTCCTCAGACAAGCGCTGGCTCTTCGGCTTTGAAACGGAGATGAGCACCGGAAATGACTAGCACGCATGTGCGGGGGAACCTTTACCTTTTACCTTTATGATTCTCACATTGATTTTCAAAAAGAATTATTTTATTTTTTCAAAGATAGATAAAAAGGCAATCTTTTTATATACCTGTGTCTGTATTTGCCACATCTTAATTTATTAACCTTCCTATGTACATGCTGCTATTCCATAGCACTGTTCAGAACAGACAAATTAAAATATCCCCGGGGAAAAATAATTTAAAATGGAATAATAGAAAAATCCTAAAAAGAAAAAAAATGAAAATAAACTGTGTTTCCCTCACATTTTATGAAGTAGCTAAGGGGAGAACTCTGCTCAATTGCTGTCCTTTTCATCATGTTTTTCTCTTTATTATCCTATAGAGAAAGATGGAACATTTCCCCCCCTGTGTATTTTCCTTTGAAATTAACCAGCTGTCGGCGGCTGCTTGTGTATCAGCATTCCTTCATGAAATATTTCTGCTCTGATATAAACTATGAAATCTAACTGCAACTCCCTGCTAGGAGTTGTATTTTAATATCTATATTTTAAAACATAAAAAAAATTGGGAAATTTGAAAACTTCCTTTGTTGTTGTTGTTAGCTGCGAAGTTGTGTCCGACCCATTGAGACCCTATGGACAACGTTCCTCCAGGCCTTCCTGTCCTCTACCATCTTCTGGAGTCCATTTAAGCTCATGCCTACTGCTTCAGTGACTCCATCTAGCCACCTCATTCTCTGTCATCCCCTTCTTCTCTTGCCCTCCACCTTTCCCAGCATTAGGTTCTTCTCCACTGAGTCCTTCCTTCTCATTAGGTGGCCAAAGTATTTGAGTTTCAACTTCAGGATCTGGCCTTGTAAAGAGCAGTCAGGGTTGATCTCCTCTAGGACTGACCGGTTTGATCGCCTTGCAGTCCAAGGGACTCGCAGGAGTCTTCTCCAGCACCATAGTTCAAAGGCTTCAATTCTTTGGCGCTCAGCCTTTTTTAGGGTCCAACTTTCACTGCCATACATTGCCACTGGGAAGACCATAGCCTTGACTTCCTTTACTCTCCTTATAGGGTACATTAAGTTTGAGTAAGTGTTATGCAAGACCTAAATAATGAATGTTTTCAGGAGCCCAGTTTATAATTACCATGTATTTATTTATTCATTGATGGCCTTCACAGGAAGCAGGAAGATCAAACCAGTTACATCTGTTCCTGTTCTTTTCTTAGCCCACGGCTGGGCATCACCAACAAGCAGCTTAGAATTAACTGAGGCAATGTGGCCTGTTGCTTTTAAATTGCCATCTAGGTTAGGGATGGTTGTTACTGCACTGTGGGATGCCGTATCCTATTGTACATGCAAATCCTATTCAAAAAAGGTAGGCAGTAACCCATGGAACATCTACTATGTCAAACAAAAGTCTAATGTACAGTAAATAGCAGGCAAACAAGGAAAGTAAGATACGGAAATAGGGCTAGTAGGAGTTATAGTAGTCCAGCTAAAAGGAAACTTGCAGGAGGAAGAAAATACCCTACAATTGACACAAAGTTGGGGCAAGGGTGACTAAATTAAAACTATACTAGTAACGTTGCCAGTTATATTATAGTGAAGAGGTTCAACTATATAACTAAATTTTATCATTTTTGGCAGAAGATTTTTCAGCATTGTGGGAGGACAGCACACCCCCCCTCCCCTAGAAAGAAATATTTTGGAAATATTAAAAGGCAGAATATTATATTTCCCCAAAGGATCTTAAAGGCAGAAAAACAGGCCCAGTTTTTCTTAGTAGCCCCCAGTAGAAACTCAGGAAACCACCTTTTAGAAATGCAGATTTGATAATCCTGTTCAGCCCCATTCATGAGCAAATACCACCAGGCAAAAGCTTATTCAAGACAAAATATTTTGAAATCCTCTGCAGCAAAACAGACAGCTAACAATAGCAGAGTGATAGAATAAGAACCAGCAACCTATCACCCCAAAAATCCAACACAGGAAGTAAGCCATCAGCCACAGGCACAGAGCAGGATATGACCTTTGGGGCATAATAGGATTAACCCACCAATACCAAAAAGGTACACTGCACTTCAGGTCAAAGTTCATGCCACAGGAAGAGGAACTCTAAACACAAAAGCCCAAGAAGGTATAAAACCCCACCACTCCCAGCTACATGTGGTCAGCTGCTCCAGAGCCTCATGTCTTGTGGTTCTGCTCTTCAATAAACTACAACCTTCTTTCTAAAACAGTCTCCATGTTGTTTATTCCCGGCTTGGACTGGACTCCGATGAAGATTTTTCATTAAACAGCATCTAATAATACAATAAGAAATTGGCCTTTCTTTTTATTGTATTAATTCTACAATTAATTTAATCTTGCATGCCGCTTGCTTAGTTTTTATAAACCCTGCACGACCATTCTAAATAATCAACAATATAGCTTGCTACCATCTGTTTGCTAATACTGCTGTTAAAATCTTTGTATCAACTTTAATCAATGAAATAGGATGATAACAGCAACAGTGGTTCTGTTTCAAGATTCAACTTGCGTATCATCAAAATTGGTAAACTCTAGCATATATAATTTGTATTAAGAACTTTTATTATAATGGTAAAACCTATTACTTATTAAAGTGAAAAAAAAGAATAGAAATGAGTTAAAAAGTGCAACAAAAAGAGAGGAAGGAACCTTTTCTCCTACTGGGGGAAGCGTTATTGTTTTCATTGAATGTATTTTTATTGTTGGGTTGTAATTTGTGGGCAATCAGTCTCCACAGAGAAAGCCTCTGTTGGGCTAGAAAGGCCCAACAGAGGTTTCACTTTCTTAGGGTCTTGCGGAAGAACAGGGTAGAACAACGGCTAATGACCCTCTTTTACCGGTCTACTATAGAGAGCGTCCTCTCGTATGGTATTGCGGTTTGGTATGCTGGTCTGACAGCCGCGGACAGGAAAGTATTACAGAGGGTAGTGAGCACAGCACAAGACATCGTGGGCTGTCCCGACACCACTGGATGATATCGCCAGGGCCCGCTGCCTTGGAAGAGCGAGGAAAATTCTCAGGGATGACTCGCACCCTGGACGGTATCTCTTTACTCTCCTACCATCGGGTAGGAGATACAGGAGTATAGCCAGCCGTACCAACAGGCTGAAAAATAGCTTTTATCCGTGGGCTGTTAGGCTTTTAAATGGGACATAATTTTATGCAGAATTGACTTGGGAGGCCGGTGTGTGGTGTAGTTGGTTCACATGGTGTGGTAGGATGCAGGGTTTGTTGTCACTGTGTGTTTGTGGGGGAGAGCACGGGGGGAGGCTCAGCTAGTCTCAATGTACACATGTTGTACTTTGACAATAAAGGTTTATTATTGAAATATTAAAAAGGCAGAATATTATATTTCTCCAAAGGATCTTAAAGGCAGAAAAGCAGGCCCAGTTTTCCTTAATAGCTCCAGGCACAGGCAAGGTCTATAGAAATGCAGATTTGATAATCCCACTCAGAAAGACTCAGGCCCCATTTGTGAGCAAATACTGTCAGGCAGAAGCCCATTCAAGACAAAATATTTTGAAATCCCCTGCAGCAAAACTGATAATTAACAATAGCAGAGTGATAGGATTAGAACCAGCAAACCCTCACCCAAGAAATCCAACACAGGAAATAAGCCATCAGCCACAGCCCCAGGAAAACAGGATATGACCTTTAGGACATAATAGGATTAACCCACCACCATCAGAATACTAGAAGGGCACAGTGAACCTCAGGTCAAAGTTCATGCCACAGGATCAGGAACAAAAGCCCGAGAAGGTATAAAAACCCACCACTCCCAGCTACATGTGGTCAGCTGCTCCAAAGCCACATGCTGTTGTGGTTCTGCTCTTCAATAAACTACAACCTTCTTTCTAAAGCAGTTTCCATTTTGTTTATTCCTGGCTTGGACTGGACCCTGATGAAATTTTTTCTTTCAACAAAGTCATCCAGTGTTTGGTTTTAAGATGGGCAGCTATACAAATGTTTTAAATAAAAAAATAAAATAACACAGTTTTCTTGGCAACAGCGCAGAAGTGGTTTGGCAGTCCCATCTTCTGGAAGGTTTTTTTTCCCAACATTCCTCTTTAGCATTCACACTCTGCTTCCTTGAAAGACCCCCAACTATGAATGAAGGCTGACCTTGCTTACGTTTTTGGAGCCAAAGTACACATGATGTGAAAGGTATATAACTGGATGTAGCAATATTGCTTTAAAAAAACAATCAAAGTGATGCCATGCGTATGGGACTCCTGGGGCTGCATTCAGCATCAGACCATCATGTCAACTCAAGGGATTTTCAAATTGCCAGTTGTGAGCTAACCATGAGTTTGGGAGAAGCTTAGAAGAAAGTTGCAAAAAAATGTTTTAAATTTGGTTAGGCTTGCTTAGGCCAAGTCTGTTCCAGACTTTGCTCCCTACTTTTGGTGAACCCTCCATCTGCAGGCAAAACAGAAGCAAGTTCTGATTGTGTTCCCATTTCCTTTGCTTTGCTTCTCACTTTCCCTCACTGGCTAGTTATAATGCAACAAAATGTCCTGGCGGAAATGGCAAAGATTTCAGCGTATTTGAAAGACCATTCGCAACAGAGATATATTGTGGAGTGGAAAAAATGGATTGATTACATCCAGAATAAATATGGAACTAAAAAGTATCATTTAGCATTTGAATAAGTATTGATGTGATATTTATATTGCTTGTAGTCATTTTATAAGAGTTAAAGTGCGATAGATTTAATGGCTTATTGTTGTTTGCATATGGTAGATTATGATTGTTTTTACTTTTATACCTTGTATTTAGCTCTGGGAAGTCGGGGAGGGGGGAAGGGGAGGGAGGGAGGTGTTGGGGTAGGTTGGGAAGAGGGGAGGGGGTTGGGAGGGGTTTTGTTTTGTTAAAGATAAAATGTACTGAAAAACTTTTCAATAAAATAAAAAAAACAAAAACAAAATGTGAGAGCCGCTGTATAGGTTTGGGTTGAATTAAGTGCTATATTTATTTATGTGCTAGCTAGTTGTTTTTGACTCCTAGTGACCACTTTCTGGAAATAGATTTTCTCCATGGTCATCTAATCCTAACCCAGTGATGGCGAACCTTTTAGAGACCCAAGTGCCCAAACTGCAACCCAAAACCCACTTATTTATCGCTGGGTGCCAGGTGGGCATGGCCTACTGGGTGGGTGTGGCTGTAGTGGTCATGGAAGATTGGATGGGTGTGGCCAAGGTGGGTGTGATCACCTCAATGTCACTTGTGGGGAGGGACACCTGTGGGGGGCGGCTGGTTGAAGAGGGACAGTTGTCACCTCCAAGGCATGGTGCGGGTGCCCACAGGGAGGGCTCTGACTGCCGCCTCCAGCAACCGTGCCATAGGTTCGCCACCACTGTCCTAACCTCTTCTTTCAAGTCTCTCCTTGCCACTGATGTAATTGATCCGTCCACTTTGATGCCGGTCATCCTCTCCTCTTTGCTTTAGAGCTGTTTTCAGAAAGTTGCATCTTCATGTAATTTGTCCAAAGTAGGTTGAGCCTGGTCATTTGTGCCTTGACTGAGAACTTTGGCTTAATTTAATGATCTGTTGAGTTTGTTTTCTTGACTGCCCATGATATTCTCAGGAACCTTCTCCAAATACCAAAATTCATTTTTTTTAAAATTTAGCTTTTATTATTTTTTTATCAAAGTATAAAATAGAAAGAAAAAAGCATGGGAAACTAAAAGAAGAGGGAGCGGAAAAAAGGGGGGATAGTGTAAAGGAGAAAAGAAAAAAGAAAGAATAAGGCACTGACTTCTGACTCTCTTTAGCACAGTAGAAGGTAACAATTACAACCACAACTTTTTACTTTTACACTATAGATGTACAAGCCATTTCTGTAACAATAAGCCTATCTACTTTACAAAAACAGAATCAACGTTTCGTGTTTTTTTTCTCATTGCAAGCACAAAATCCGGAAGCAATTTCAAAATAGAGATTAAGTATATTCTCTTATTTGCAGGACCGTCTGCTGCCGGGAACGACTTCCCATCACCCAGTGCGCTCACACAGGGAGGGCCTCCTCAGGGTGCCGTCGGCTAGACAATGTCGACTGGAAACCCCCAGGGGTAGGGCCTTCTCTGTGGGAGCGCCAGCCCTGTGGAACCAACTCCCCCTTGAGCTCCGGAGGGCCCCGGATCTCCGGTCCTTTCGCCGCGGCCTTAAAACTTTCCTTTTTCATCAGGCTGACCTGGACTGATGACAGGGTTTTTTAAAATGTTTTTTAATTTTAATCATTTAGTTTAACTTATTTATTGGGGCTGTTTATTTAATTTCTCTTAACTTTTGTATTGTTGTTTTTATTGTTGTTAGCGGCCCTGAGTCCTTCGGGAGATAGGGCGGCATATAAGTCCCAAAAATAAATAAATAAATATTCTCTTCTTTGGGTAAAGGAATCAATTTAACCATCTCTGCTTCTCTTTGCTGTGGGGAATAATATATCTTTTTTTTTAACCCTAAAGGAAGAAGACACCTTTTTTTTTTAGTTTTAGTAATTTACTGATTCTGGTGAGTACTCAGGTATTATATATAAAGGAAAACAAGAGAAAACCCTTCATTTTATAACCAAAACCCAAAGTTAGCTCATTACGTTCGACTCTCTCCCTTGAGTTTAATTCCCATAAAGTGAATCTTTTTCTTCTCATATTTTCAAATCCAGTCACAAGTATTTTACAAACTTTGGAATTTGTTCAACATTATTTAAAAAACCAGAAAATATGCATTTAGATACATACTCATGTGATATATACAAAACTAACTTAAAACATTCTTTCAGTACATGTATCAAACTTTTTTAAAAAATGCATCTTAATTAATTAAGACATTGATTTTAGGTCAATCCCTCCAGCTTATCTTCATAGAAGAGAGTCTTTTTTTTTGTTCTCAAGAAATACCAAATTTCAAAGGCATCAGTACTCTTCTTATCCTGTTTGTTCTTCAAAATTCAACTTTTCATTCCGTGGAGTGTCACAGTAAATACCACAGCTTGCACAGTATGTTTATAGGATTGGATGCATTATAGCATTTGAGTTTTTCCAAGGTTTTCATGGCTGTTCTACCAAGTACTAGTATGTGACATATTTTTGGACTGTTTGTTCCTTTACTGTTGAGGATTGATCCTAAAATGCACAAACTATCCACCACATTGATATCTCATTGCTAATTCTAAGTTCTGTTCTACTTGTTGCCATTCGTTTGCTCTTCCTTATATTTGATTTTACTCCTCCTTTTCCACTTCTTAATTTTTAATCCTAAATCTCCGCAAATCCTTTGCATTATCAGCCATCAGGGTGATGTCATCAGCATCAAGCAAGTTATTAATGTTTCTTCCTCCAATTGTAAAGCCCTAGTCCTAATCCCAGTGGGAATTTACTCAGGGAGTGAAGGTTACACAAATTCTTTTACTGTTTTGGGGGATTCTTATATTGTAACCCTGAAGACAGGATTCATGCTTTGATACTCGGGTTTATAGTTTAGCTGCATATTGTATGAACCTATGCATACTGTATCTAAGCAACTTGTTATATTTGTTTGGATGAAGACTTTGTCTCTTCCTAGTTCCCTAAACCATTTTTATGGGAGCAACCTACCTCTGGAAGCGTAATTCAACGTTTCTTAAATATAGAAAGAATTCCCATTTGAGGAAATGTATCTGAAGTCTTTCTTTGGCGGGGAGGCGGGGGAAAGAAAGCAAAATTCAATTAAATAATGATCCTCCTGACAAAGTGGAGTATCGCTTGTTAGGCAGCTAACACCTGTGGAGTTTGTAATATTATACTGGATAACTTTCAGAGGGCTTAATGTATCTGAAAGCAGTAGTTGCCTTAGCAACTTTCTGTAATGAATGGTGTTTGAATGACATTTTCTCCTAAATAATTCTTCTAATTCTCCAGAAACAGCACCCTTTGTTTCTTTTGTTTTAGTCATTCAGTTTACTCCTCATTTTTGTCATCTTGCAAACAGAAGACAATACAAAGATCCTTGCAGAAAATCAGAACGCTGTTAACATCCAATTTAATATATTCTATTGGGAATTCTCTCTTTTCAAAGTTATTTGCTGCCTCGCCTGGTCTTGTTTATGAATTATACTGCTTCAGTACAGTATCATTATCATTATTATTATATGGTATCTATAATTTCAGAATTAACAGACATCAGTAGGAAGTTCCTTTTGTATCCAGGACTTGCTTGCTTTTAGAGGCTGTGGTGGTGACCCTTGGAGAACATGAATGTTGAGCCAGACAGTCCTTTGGGTTTGATTCAGCATAACTCTTTTTACATTGTCAACTTGGGCTTGTGTCTCCATAAGGAACTCTCCAAATGTGCAGGTACTCCTCAGCTTACAACAGTTTGTTTAGTGGCCATTTGAAGTTACAACAGCACTGAAAAAAGTAACTTATGATCATTTTTCATTCTTACGACTGTTGCAGCCTCCTGTTCTGTACCAGCCCGCTACCGGCCCTGCAGAAAAGGCAGGGACAACCCCTTTTTCAAGAAGGCAAGAGGCTGGAATTACGCCTGCCAAATTTATTGCAACAAAAACAAACGGAACAAGACAAACCAAGAAACAGGAGCTTTAAGAAACATGAACTATCCGAGCGGTTGCCTTCAGCAAACCAGCCCTCCCCACACATTCCCCTTATATAGAGTTCAGGGCGTGGCTTCTCTCTGCCTCCTTCCGAGAAGCCCCATTGCCTTCCTCTGTTTACTCCTAATTGACTGCCTCCTGCGTCGGGCATCCTTGAACAGGGCCAGCTGTGGGTCATCTTCATCCACGCTGTCAGGCTCACACAGCTGGGTCTCCGTGGTGACCAAGTGGGAGGGGCCTGGCTGAGGGCTCTCCTCAGCAAGATCTTCAATGCCCTCAGCAAGGTCTTCAACACCCCCTCCTCCTCCTCTGAGTCGTCCGACCCAACTGCCGAACCCACAGGCTGACCCTGAATCACAACACCTCCCCGCGGTCGCGTGTCTTACATTTGGATGCCTGACAACTGACTCACATTTTATGACGGTTGCAGGGTTCATGTGATCACCTTTTGGTGACCTTCCGACAAGCAAAATCAATGGGCAAAGCAGACTCACTTTAAGAACGGTGTGACTAATTTAACAACTGCAGTGATTCAGTTAACAAATGTGGCAATAAAAATCATGAAATGGGGCGCGACTCACTGAACAAATTTCTCACTTAGCAACATAAATTTTGAGGGCTACCTATATAGCAGAGGTCCCCAACCTTTGGGGCACCAGGGACCGTTTACATGGCGAGAGGTTTTTCCGTGTACTGGAGGGGGCGTGATTTTGTGTGCTGCCTGCATCCCGTGGATGGGGCTTTGCTTGTTTGTGCGGACCGGTTGCTGGCATGCCGCGGCCTGGTACCAGTCCACGGCCCGGGGCTTGGGGACCCCTGCTGTATAGGCTTCTTGCTGTATACTAGCAACATGCAGCGGTTCAGGTCCAAAGCTGAAAAGGTGCTTCAGAGTGTGTGTGTGTGGGGGGGTGCATGTGTTCATCGTATATGACACCTTGCAGAAACAGTGTCTTTTCCTTGCATCTCGTGCTAGCTGTGCAATCCAAAGAAAATGTGTGTTTGAGTTAAGAAGGTGCTGACAACAAAGGAGATATAGTACAAGATGCTTTGAAGCAAGGAAAGGGGCATTCATTTCACATGCTGATGCCTCCTTAACTCAAATGCACATTTTGGGGTGATTTCTTAACTACCGCCAGAGAAAAGCTTTCCATCCAATCTGCCAGCAAAAGTTAATATCAACTTGCAAATACAACCCAACCCAGGCTTTGCTGTGGATAAAGATTTGATCACGATGAGATGTTGAATTGGACTGGTGGGTTATTCCACCAGCAGAAGATGCTTGAAATGGAGGGAAAAAGAAACCAAGATCTGACTATTTTCTTTCCTTGGCATGCCCTGCGCGTAGTAACAGAGTTGGAAGGGACCTTGGAGGTCTTCTAGTCTGATTTCCTGCTCAAGCAGGAAACCCGAGTACATAAGCCATCTCCATTTGACAGCACTATTCCTGTGATAGCATAGCATCCCCCCCCCAATACCGAACATGGCCAATTTTATACCAAGCTAGTCATGGTGGGAGTGGAACTGGACCTGTTTTTTTTCCCTGCTAACAGTCATAAATCTACTGTCTTAAATGGGCATTTTGTGCTATAAAATACTTGATCTACAGTCTAAACATAATTTCCTCATAAAGATTTTTTTTCCAAAAAACTAATAAACCCCAATTTCCAGAAATTCTTCTGCAAATTGATCCATTACTTTTATTCCTTTTTGCAGGCATATGCAAACTACATAAAAGTATTCCCACATTAAATATATTCAGGTTTTCAGTTTTAAAGGTAAAGGTAAAGGTTCCCTCGCACATGCCTGCTAGTCATTTCTGACTCTAGGGGCCGGTGCTCATCTCTGTTTCAAAGCCGAAGAGCCAGCGCTTGTCCGAGGACGTCTCTGTGGTCGTGTGGCCGGCAAGACTAGACGCCAAAGGCGCACGGAACGCTGTTACCTTCCCACCGTAGTAGTCCCTATTTTTCTACTTGCATTTTTATGTGCTTTTGAACTGCTAGGTTGGCAGAAGCTGGGACGAGTAACAGGCGCTCACTCTGCTACGTAGCACTTGGGATTCGATCCACCAAACTGCTGATCTTCTGATCGACAAGCTCAGAATTCATATTCTTTCACTGATTTTTAAGTAGTCTTGCCATAAACGGCAAGGATTACAATTCCAAGAATTCCCATCAGTGACAAAATACCAACTTCAGTAAGCTTAG
This sequence comes from Vipera ursinii, assembly GCF_947247035.1. Taxonomy (NCBI): domain Eukaryota; kingdom Metazoa; phylum Chordata; class Lepidosauria; order Squamata; family Viperidae; genus Vipera; species Vipera ursinii. The sequence continues at coordinate 11,212,969 of NC_139521.1, forward strand.
AAACATGACTGCTTTGTTAAAATTGCTTTGTAATGGCTTGTTTATTTGTTTATTTATTTGCGGAGCCAAGATGGTGGAGAGGCAGCAAAGGCTGTAAAGAGCTCCTCCAAAAGTAAAGGTTTTATTTTATTTTACTTTATTTTTATTTTAACTTTTTAACCTCTTTTAATATTGTATTTTAACCTACCTCTTTTAAACTTTTTAAACCCATTTTTAACCCATTTCAACTTTTTAAACCATAGTTTTAAACTTATTTTTAAACCTGTTTTAACAAACCTGAATGGGGAAAAGAAGGAAGAGACAGCACTCTGCAGCAGAAAGTATATCCAAGCCTTTGAAGCAGCAGAAAATGGAGGATTATATTGCAAACAGACAGTCTGCTCCAGTAAGTAACTCATTCGCAGGCACCTTATCAGATAAATTTAATTTATGTGACTCATCGGAATGGGACTTACAGGCCGAAGTGGAGAGCAGACGGCGTGTGGAGTTGTCCTCCTCCTTCTTGGAGAATGGCTCCCCTCCTTGGAATCTGGCAACAGCCTCTTTTACACAGGAGGGAGATGTAGCAAATTTGAAGGGGGAAAATGTGACAGACTTCCTCTCTAGACAATGTTTGCTTACAGCCCAAACTGTAAACTCAATATATAATCTCTTGTCAATTGTCATGGATAAGGTTGATTGTCTGAAAGAGTCTTTTGCAGAGTTTGTTAGGAGCCACCCAAATACTGTGGAAGGACTTGGGAGGATAACCATGGACAGACATGGGATGGCTAACTCAGAAGGTGAAAGTAGAGAAGGACCTTGTTCTCCTCCCAAAAATTTGAACACCTACAGAGAAAACACTCAATCAGGCAAAGGTCTAAGAGATGACCAATATAACTACAGTCTGCAAACTAACCAGGTTACTTTGCAAATTTATGACAAGAGAGTAAATAGAGGGCATTGGAGCAATAGAAAAGCTATTAGGCTGTCCCTGAGCCAGCTGCTCCGCTGTGAATCCACTCTGATAGATCTACTACATGTAGAGTGGCTGCCAGCAAGAACACAATGTATGAGAATTCTCCTATCATTCAAGCAGCCCACAATACCCTCCATGCTCTTCAGAATGAAGCCCTTTCTGAGCTTTTTCTCTATATTTCCAATAAGGGTCTTTTGCTCAGAAAAAGTGTGCCCACTCCTGAAACAGCGTCACCAAGAGGGAACTGTCGCTTTAAATCTAGGCTGCAACAGCCCTCACACTACTAAGCCTGAGGCTGCTGCAACTGAACTGACCCTGAGAAAGCAAAGAAGCAATATACGAACTGTGTTACCCACAGCTGCAGGAACTGCTGAGGATGTGCCAGAGGAAATGTTGATTGACCTATTCAGTGCATTGCCAGAACCTGAGCAAGTTAACATCATTCAAAGATTGGACGACCTAAAAGAGGCACTGACAACAACCCAATCTACAGCAAAGCCTCTATTTAATTTGGATCCACTAAACACGCAACCTTGTGACAAGATATTTAATCAACAATCTGCCTTTACCTCAACAGTAAAAAAAGGTGTTGTCACACAGGCTGAGAGTGGAGTAACTGCACTGACTGACCCAGCCTCTGAGAAACAACTGAAAGACAAAGGGCTTCATCACACAGTGCCCCCTAAGCTGACAAACACTAAGGACATAATCCAGCTTCCATCCTCATTTGATTTAGAAGTTCCCACAACATCTCTCCACAAGATGAACCCTCAGCCATGCCCCTCCAAAAATGGACATAAATCTACATTTATTGACTTAAGCCAGAGTACCTGCTCTTTGGAAAAAAAATCATTCTTGGAGCAAGAGCAGAGGCACACTGGCAACCGAGATATAGAGGAGCAACAACAAGTTCTGCAACCCACGAGGAGAAATATCGAACCTCACAACAACTGTGTTTATATGGGAAGCTTAGATGATATTGACCCAGCTCCATTGTCAAGTTGACTTCTGGCATTTCCACCATCTAGCCAATCAACCAAGTCAGACCACGTTGCTTCTGAGAACCCCATACAGTTGATGACCTGGAACATAGCTGGCTGGAAAAGGATGGTTCATAGTGGACTAATGAGCTTTCTTTCTAGATTTGACGTAATAGCCTTTCAAGAAACCTGGCTAACCGAAGTGGATGAACCAGTACAATTGCCAGGCTTTCAGGGATGGGCCTCCCCAGCCCTAAAAACAAAGAACAAAGGGAGACCCTCTGGTGGGCTATGCATTCTTATAAAGGAAGAGTTGCAATGGCAGGGAGAGAAATTATATAACGAAGATAAGTATCCGTACTTTCTAGCTGTCAAATTTGAATATGACCAGTTTGAGTTAATATTGGTAAATGTGTACATTCCTCCAAGCACATCCCAGCACTATAATTTTGAATATTGGATGGGCTTGGAAGTTATCTTAGAAGATTTATCTGTATTGTACCCTCAGTCCATAGTGGTATTATTAGGAGATCTGAACGCCAGACTGGGTCCCTCTCTGTATGAGCTTGCCCAGAAGAAGGGAATCCCAGGGGAGTTCTTTGATAACCATCCTCAGTGGCTCTCAAGAGACTGTAAAAGTAATGCCGCTGGCCTGCTCCTAGTCTCCTTAATTTTTAAGGGTAATCTCCAAATTTTGGGAGGTAAGGACAAGAATTATACATACCCTTATACATACCACTCAGCCAATTCAAGTAGTGTACTGGATCTCTTTTGTGTGTCTAGAGATAAGGCTGACCTCTTCTCAGAGGTCACAGTACACCTTAGCGACAATAGCGACCATCAGCCTGTAAGTGTGACATTGCGAGGCCGCTCAGATTTAAGACCATATAACATGGCTGATAGATGGCTCACCAAAAAGGTAGAGGTGACCCAAAATAAAAGGTTAATTTGGGCCAAAGTTGATACTAAGGCAATATTAGAATGCCTTAAAACAGAGAATGCTACTAAGTGGGCTAGAACAATACAGTCATCTACTACTGACTGGATGTCAGCCTTCAATGCATTCTCCAATCTGTGTAACATACTGAAGAAACACCTAACAGCTAGACCTACTACAAAAAGAGCCCAAGTGGGTAGACCTCGCTGGTTTGATCCTGATTGCCAGCGACAGAAAAAGAAATTGAAGGCAGCCATGAGGCTTGCCCAGAGGAATCCTACTGCCCATATACAAGCTAAGATGCTGCACACAAGAAGGGAATATAAAAAAACTATAACATTAAAGAAAAAACGTTTTGCCATTTCAATCTGGTCAGAACTTGAGTTGGCTGCCAGAAGTCATAATTCAGTATTATTTTGGCACTCAGTAGCAGGTATTCTGAAGGAACGGAGATTTGCATTTGACATACCAATCTCTGCTGCGGACTGGGAGAATTATTATCAGTGCTTGTTTGCCCCCACCGAACCGGTAAAGAAATTATTTTTAAATAGTGATTTGGTAAATCCGAGAACCCTCCCCCCTTGGCCACCAGTTTCAGAAAAGGAGATACAGTCCATCATTAAAAGCTTAAAGAGCAATAAAGCCCCAGGCGAGGATTTTTTACCAGCAGAATTATTTAAGAAATTTCCCAACTGGTGGGGCCCTGTATTAGCAGGTCTTTTTACACACATAAATAACACCTGCCATATACCAGATGGCAATAGTTGTCCCTATATATAAAAAAGGGAATAAAAAGGATCCTAGTAATTATAGGCCCATCAGCCTGATTGACATTGTAGCAAAAATATATGCTAGGTACCTTTTGAACAGAATTGAAATCTGGGTAGAGGAAAACAACATCCTCACAGAAGAACAAGCAGGTTTTAGACAGAACAGATCTACTATTGATAACTGCTTTGTTTTGAACCATCTAATTGCCAAATATGCCTATAAGAGGAGACCCCTGTTTGCTGCTTTTATAGACCTTACAGCAGCATTTGATATGGTAAATAGAGACGTACTATGGAGTAAATTGACATCTCTTAAAATAGAACCCAGACTTCTGGCTTTGATTAAAGCCCTTTACACAAGTACCTGTTTGAGGGTGCGGTATGGGGTTAATGGGACCCTGACTAATAGGATTCACACAAATAAAGGGATAAGGCAAGGGTGTATCCTGGCCCCATTATTATTTAATTTATACATCAATGATTTGCCAGGGTTAATGAAGGATACCATGGTACACATGCCAATGATCCTAAATACTTACTGTAACAGCTTGCTTTATGCTGATGATATGATTTTATTATCATACTCACAAGTAGGATTACGTAGCCTATTAAGAAGATTCAGCTCTTATTGCCAGGATAACTCCCTAATTATTAGCAAATCCAAATCGAAAATAATGGTGTTTGGAAGAAACCATCAGAGACATAAGTGGCAATTAGACGGTGAACCAATTGAACAGGTTAATACCTTTGTATATTTGGGAGTAACTTTTTCCAAGACTGGATCTTGGGCCTGCCATCATCAACGAAGTACATTTAGAGCAAAAGCCCGTTTGAATTTATTGCTCAAACTAAAGAATCATAGTTACCCAGGGTCCCTAGCTCCACTACTCAAAGTTTATAAGGCTAAGGTTATGACAATGCTCTTGTATGGAGCAGAAATTTGGGGTCTTTATTCAACCACAGCTTTAGAACGAACACAGTCCCAGCATCTGAGATGCATTTTGGGTGTAGATCCAAGAACATCTGCTGCAGCAGTTAGAGCTGAATTGGGAATTCATACAATTCAGGCATTATCTAAAATTAGAGCTTATAACTACTGGTGCAAAGTTAATGAAATGGAGACTGATAGACTCCCCAAATTATGCCTACTAGAGCAAATAAAACTATAATCACAAATCTCCTGGATCACCAAACTAACAAATTTTGTAAGAAGCTGTGGCCTTCCTGTTTCTTGCGTAACAGGAGAACAATCTAAAAAAAGAGTTGCCCAAAGAATTAAGGATATAGAAGCACAAACTGATATAGCTATCCTTAGTAAGGTGGGTAACTTGAAATGGCTGAGTAAATACAAATGTACTTTTCAAGTGGACAGTTATTTGAAGTCACAACTCCCAAAACTTCTTAGGGAGATATTTACGAGAGCAAGATTTGAACAGCTTGACACAATGGTCAGATATGGGAGATTTCGTGCTATACCGTACAATGAGCGTCTCTGCATTTGCGGAGCGGCAGAGGAAGAGGACCTGGCTCACATCCTATTTGACTGTTGTTTGTATAAGAGGGTGAGAGACAGGTATCTTGGTCTATATACAAAACGAATGACCCAGTGGGATCCCCATATCAAAATAACTTACCTTATGTCCGGCCAGAACCTGAAAATAACATCCAATGTAGCACAGTATTTGAACAAAATGATCCAGTTAAGATCTGCATATGTGGGACTGATTGGGGTAGATTGTAAGGGCGACTCCGAAATATAATGTTTCCATATTTTATCTATATCTTAAATTTGCATTTTATTACTATTTTAACTTAAATTGTATTTTAATTCCATTTTAAATTGTATTTTATCAAATTCCATTTCGGATTGCTTTTATCTAGTTTTGGTGACGGTTTGTTGCTGGAACTTTGTACTTTGATATGGCCCAAGGGCTAATCAATAAAAGTTTTTTTTATTTGTTGAAAGTATTTTTATATTACTTCTCACTACAGAGAAGAGCAAAATAGTCTGTAACAGAGATGTGGAAAATGTGCAGTTATGGGAATCAAAATTTATATCAGTGGTTCTCAACCTGGGCAACTTTAAGACATGTGGATTTCAGTTCCCAGAATTCTCCAGCCAGTATGGCTGACTTGGGAATTCTGAGAGTTTGAAATGCATACATTTTTAAATTGCCAGGGTTGAGAAACACTATTTTAGAGAGTAGCTGATGATGTTCTGGGAATGATCCAACCTAGACCCCCATGTCCACAAGACACTTCCAGTTCAAAATATTAACTTTCAAAAAACCACGAGATGTCTCCTGTCATGACTGGATTGGCTGCTTTGATTTCATTCAAAGGAAATCCATAAAACTCCAGAATACTATGGAACAATCCAGTCTTAGGATGATAGGTTTTGCACATATTGATTTTATAATTACCGTATATACTTGAGTATAAGCTGACTCGAGTATAAGCCGAGACCCCAATTTCACCCCCAAAAACTGGAAAAAGTTATTGACTCGAGTATAAGCCGATCCACCGTTCTGCAAGCCTCCGCCGCCGGCGGAGGCTGGATCCGCGCTCTGCAAGCCTCCGCCGCCGGCAGAGGCTGGATCCGCGCTCTGCAAGCCTCTGCCGCCAGCAGAGGCTCGATCCGCCATTTTGCAAGCCTGAATACACAGGAATACCCTGTGTGGCCGCAGCTCTTGGGGAAGCCCTGGCTGTCCGCTTCCTTGCTCCACGCTGCCATTTGGGGCCCGCGCGTTCCCCGGGCAAATCGCGGCGCCCAGCAGGCGAGGAAACATGCCCGCTCCAGTCGCCCCCCCTTCCCTCAGGAGACTCGAAACAAGTGACCGCCCGGAGCTTACCGAGGACTTGCGCGCAGCCGAGGCTTCGGTGCTTCCAGGATCGCGCACACCTCTCCCAAGCCGCCGCCGTCCGGAGACCTGCCGAAGTTTGGGGAGGTTTGGGGAGGTGCCCAAACCTCCCCAAACATTGGCAGGTCTCCGGACCTCCGCGCCCTGCCTGCCTGCTTCTTTCCGCAGTGGCACCTCCCCAAACCTCCCCAAACGTCGGCAGGTCTCCGGACGGCGGTGCCTTGGGAGAGGTGCGCGCGATCCCGGAAGCACCAAAGCCTCGGCCGCGCACAAGTCCTCGGTAAGTTTTTTTTGTTGACTGGAGTATAAGCTGAAGTGGAATTTTTCAGCCCAAAAAGTGGGCTGAAAAAATCAGCTTATACTCAAGTATATACGGTATTTAGCTTTAGGCTCCATTCCAGCCATACTCCTACTTTCAACTTATTTGATATTGCTGAAAGGCAAGCCCTCTAGGACAGTCAATGGCGAGGAACTTTGGGAGATGTAGTTCAGCAGCACCTGGAGAACCACGGTATCCTGTTATCTGCTCCATAGTTGGGTTGTACTTCAAGAAGAGGAGATCTGTGGTTACAACAATTTTATTGCTTTCGGAGGAACTGCTTAGCCCAGGGGTAGGCAACCTCGGCTCTTTTATGACTCATGGACTTCAACTCCCAGCTATGCTGGCTCAGGAATTCTGGGAGTTGAAGTCCATGAGTCATAAAAGAGCCGAGGTTGCCTACCCCTGGCTTAGCCTCTTTTTCAGGAATAACATTATATTATCATAGAGTCCCATCTTAAAGGCGCAGAAGAATTTAAGCAGCATTACATTCCTCTTTCTTACCTGGTAAATCTTCTTTTCAGGGGTGATGTTAATCCCAGCATTTAAATGAGTACTGTAAAGCAGTTTTATAAATAGCCTTAGGAAGTACCAGTGTCAAGGGCAAAAACACAGCCAGGACCCTAATTAAACAAATATCAATGTTCCATTCATACATACTCCACAGTGTTAGTGCAACCAATGTTTTCCATCTCAGTACAATTACTGAGGTATTTTAATATACTTTGCATATTTTTGTCTGTTTTGTCGCCAAACCCTATTAGTTTCATGTTTGCATTTCTCCCAAAGAAAAGACTTCCCTTTTGTCACATGATTTGCTTTCTAACTCTTGTGAAAGACACATCTGTTCATCTGCTGAGATTTGTCACCCAATATTTTATCACAAAGGTGACAAAACTGATGACAACATTTTCTTCAGAGCACAGTTAGGCTTTGGCTTACGATAAGCAACTCTGTTCCCCTTGCTTTGTTAGAACAGTTGCTATGACTTTCTCTAACACAGGAGAGATTGCAAAATACGGCAACGGGTGAGGAGAACTTTTGACATAAGACAATTGGTATTTTTTCTTAAAAAAAAACAAAACTTGAAGAACAAGAATATCCATGATAGTTTGACAGGACAAAAAAGTCTGCGTTGTTGAATAGCTGGATATCCTTCAAGTGAGCTTCATTGAACCTTCACCTCAAAAAACTAAAGAATTCTGTAATTATCATTTGTCTCTTCCATAAGCTGTCAGAACCATGTGTATGCATGTAGCTTGCAAGGGAATTTGTGGGAAAATTTGCTGGCCAGCATCTGATTATAGTTTAATAAATTCAAATTGCTCTTGATGTATAGATAAAGTTCCTTGAGGAGTTATGTTGATGTTATTCAGCTTTTGATTTATATTATTTTGGAAAAAGCAATATAGCCATTAGTTTACTCTTATTTCAAAGGAACTCTGGAGTATGGTGGGAATATGAAATCGGAGAGGCAATGCCTATCATATAGGGACTTATGTAAGCCTGGCTGTGTAAGGACTCAAGGCTGAAAACTTAAACCTAGCTTTACTTAAAGGAAATAAAGGTGTAATTAGCTTTTCCACATTGCAATATCGCGTGGTCACACAGAGAGACAGACACTGGAGCTGGGTAGTAACTTCTTTATTGGATCAGGAATGAAGCTGGGGCAAAGGGGTTACCTGGCGTCTATTTATACCTGCCCAGGTGAATCGCAACCAATAGATTCAAACCTGGGCTTCCCACCAGGGCAGGTGGCCAATGGATTTAAACCCTGGCTTCCTGCCAAAGCTGACCATGCCCTGGGGCTATCAACAACTTGCTCTATTCAGGCTTTCCCGCCAAAAGCGGTTGTAGCCTGGAGCTGTCCAGCCCCCTGCTGTGCTGACATCCTGTGTATGCTTAAGAGCATACACTACACACATGGATGTTCTTTCATGTCTCTATGGGTGGTCCAAGCAACAGAGGACAGATATACAAGGCCATAAGATTAGGGGTGTCCACACGGTATGATAAAAAATGTCAAGATGGTGGCTATAATTGTGACATCAAAACTCTGTGACACACATAAAAACCAGCGAGAGCTTCAATCACCACTGCCACAGCCACCATCTTGATTTTTCTAACTATAACCTCCACAGGTCAGATACAGTGGAGAGATGGATAATCAGAGTTGGTTCAAGAGCTCAAAACAGCAGAAGCTGACACATCAAGGCCAGAAGATGAGGGTTAGTCAGGTCAAAAAGCATAGGCGAATTAGTTTAACTGAAAGGCATTCCCAATCCTGAACTGTTTTAGTGTGGTTTTTCATTCTGAAGCTTCACAGCTCTGAGGAAAGGATATGTCTTTTTACCTCTGTGCAGAAGAATGTTAAGAATGCAGGAAGTCTACAGCACCAAGAGATTAGTCTTCCAAAAGTCCTGGGACCCCAATGTGGGTGCCAACTAGCCTGGGGTCCTAATGAAGTTGTGGCATTTTGGAGGTGGCTAATGGAGCCGATAACATCCCACCTCTTCCTTCTGCTCACTTTGCTCCTTAATCTTATTTTAACTGAGTTTTAAATTTAAGATCCTTATAGATTTTTTATTTTTATTTTTTAATAGTGCGTTTCAATCAATATCTTTGCCTAGGGTTGCTCTGGTGATGTAGGGGGTATATAAGTTTAATAAATAAATAAAACATAATGGCTTAAGTCAGCATTCTGTTGCCAGGCCCGAAGAGAGGATCTTAGCTTTTGCTGCGTTATCTGTGAGGACATACTGCAACAATAATAATTTGGCACTCAGCAAGCCGCTTTTGTGAGTTTCCAGATTGTGGCACTGGGTGCCAGGAGCTTAATTAAATGTAACTGCTTTTAAACTGCTGTATGACATATGGTGACAGGTGGTAAGAACACCTTAAGTAAACAAACTGGTTGGACGTTGGTGTTTTATATCATTTGGTACCTAAAAAGGTTGCCAGATCTGATGGGGAGGCAAGTAATAGCATTGCAAAGTTTTGCAAGGCTCAACATGGGAGGGGAATGAATTTCATGCAGCTGGAGAAGATTGTGGGATAGGGCCGATATGCTCTGACAACTTGCCATGGCCAACACACCATGGCCAACTCACTGTGGGACACACAACTCACTGTATTCAACGATTACAAAAATTAAATTAATAAAAAATAAAATAAAGAAAATCAATCCAGAAATACGAGGGTTATAATAATTTCAATGAAAACATGACCACCAATAATAAAAAGTACCTGAATGAAACTAATACAGCATGGTATTATCTTGTGGTGAGTTGTCCTGCAGCGAGTTGGCTGTGGTGAGTTGGCCATGGTGGGTTGTCCTAAACCAGGGGTAGGCAACCTCGGCTCTTTTATGACTCATGGACTTCAACTCCCAGAATTCCTGAGCCAGCTATGCTGGCTCAGGAATTCTGGGAGTTGAAGTCCATGAGTCATAAAAGAGCCGAGGTTGCCTATCCCTGTCCTAAACCCTATTTGTGATCTGGTCTGAGTAACTCATGCATTAAAGCTGTTTCAGCCTGTGCAAATCACACCCTGGCTACAAGGAGGTGTTCTGTTGGACATCTCCAGTGGTCTACATTCATAAAGGCAGTTACAAAGGGGAGATCCTTATATTGAATTTCCTCTTTGTCCTATATTTTAAACAAGTATGGTCTTTTTCATTCCTCTTTAATTTGGTCTGCTACAGTCCCAATTAATGTTCATTATTAATATATATTAACACTCAGTGTTAATATTCAATACTAAACAATCTTACCTAAGTATATATTAACATTCAATAAAGGTAAAGGTAAAGGTTCCCCCGCACATGCGTGCTAGTCGTTTCCAACTCTAGGGGCTGGTGCTCATCTCTATTTCAAAGCCGAAGAGCCAGCGCTTGTCCGAGGACGTCTCCATGATCATGAGTAGATGCCAAAGGCGCACGGAACGCTGTTACCTTCCCACCGCAGTGGTCCCTATTTTTCTACTTGCATTTTTTACGTGCTTTCGAACTGCTAGGTTGGCAGAAGCTGGGATGTGTAACAGGCGCTCACTCTGCTACGTGGCACTCGGGATTCGACCCGCCAAACTGCCGACCTTCTGATCGACAAGCTCAGCGTCCCAACCCACTGAGCCACCGCATCCCTTAACATTCAATACTAAAATGCAAATTAATATTCTATTTTATATTTTGATGGCTTTTGAGGCAGGGTATTGTGGTCCATTCGATAGGTCCGAGATGATGCTGGTCTTTTTCGCCTCCATTGAAATTATTCCACCAACTTCTGCAAGGATTGGGCTTGTCCTATAGATAGGAAAGTCCTGGGAGATATTGGTCTGTGAGCAGTGGTGGGATTCAGCCAGTTCGCACCACTTTGGCAGAACCGGTAGCTAATGTTTTGTTGCCCAGGCCCAGAATGGACATCCGGAAGCAGCATCCACACAGAGAACTGGTTGTTCAGATATTTGAATCCCACCACTGTGTGAGGCAGTTGGGATGAGGAGGCACTGACTGTTCTTTTAACAGAGGGCAAAGTTGAGGAACTTCTCAGCAAGTTCTGCTGAGGTAGAATCAGTGTTTCTCAACCTCAGCAACTTTAAGATGTGTGAACTTTCACTCCCAGATGGCTCAGAAGCTAGATAACTTGCAGGTCACTCCCAACAAGATTGACTTGTTAATGGTAGGAGGAGCAAATTCATTTGGGTATTGGTACAGTCGTTCTCCTATGATAGGGTGGGCAGATATTGTATTGAGCTGTAGTGACTGAATCTAGCTAAAATACTTTTTACCAGTTTAAGCTAGTTTCATAACTATACATTTATTAAGTCAAGAGCTTCTTGCTTGCTCACTTACCTTCTTTTCCTTTTCTGGATCACTGTTTTAATGTTTATACTACATCTAATAAGAAAATGGTGATTTAATCTTGGCTTAGCTAATAGCACTTAAAACAAGATTCTCATCTGATGTTTATAAATCAAATTTCAACTAGCTGGATTTCTGTGATCCATGGCCAGTAACTTCCAGGCCAAACTAGCGTAGAGCTAGTGAAGAGCAACCAAGATGATTAAGGGACAGTAGGCTAAAACGTAAGAAGGACGATTGTAGGAATTGGGTATGTCTAGTTCAGGGGTAGGCAACCTTGGCTCTTTTATGACTCATGGACTTCAACTCCCAGAATTCCTGAGCCAGCACGGTCTACTTTAATGAAAAGAAGGAGTAAGGATGACAGGATAACAGTGTTCCAATATCTCAGGGGCTGCCACAAAGAAGAGGGAGTCAACCTATTCTCCAAAGCACCTGAGTGCACGACAAGAAGCAATGGATGGAGACTAATCAAGGAGAGAAGCAACCTAGAACTAAGGAGAAATTCCCTGACAGAACAATTAACCAGTGGAACAACTTGCCTCCAGAAATTATGAATGCTCCAATACTGGAAGGTTTTTTTAAAAATAATACTTTATAAGTTTTCTACATTTACAATTCATAAGTGCTTAGTAAACAATGTATTGTCTGGATCCATTTGTTTTACTTAATAATACACATAAAATTCTTGATCTCTATCCCGTTTTTCCAGCCATTGATATAATACACCCTACGTTTGAAAATATTCTGTGTCTTCTTTTTCTTTAATCTTCAGTGTAAGTCCATCCATTTCTGCACAATCCAGTATTTTCTTAATTATCTCTTCTTCAGATGCTGTTTCTTTATTTTTCCAGTACTGAGCAAATACAATTCTTGCTGCTAATACATGCAACATTAAATATACACTTTATCATATTTTCTTAATAATATACCTAATAAAAATAGTTCCAGTTTAAAATCTACATGTTTTCTTGACATCTTTTCTAGCCAAATATGTATTTTTGTTGAAAATTTTTGGAGAAAGATGGTAGTGTGTGCCTGGTTTTTGATTGCACTTCCAACAGTTACTAGACATGTTTTCAAACATTGTTGCTAATCTCGCAGGTGGTAAGTGCCATCTATAAAACATTTTATATAAATTTTCTTTATAAGCAGTTGCGATTGTTAATTTATAATTTCTTTCCCAAAGATTTTGACATTTTTCTAGTTCTATATTGTGCCCAAAATGTTTTGCCCATGTTATCATGGTTTCTTTCACTTGTTCATCTTCCACTTTTAAATGTAATAGAAAATTATACAGTTTCTTAATCAGCTTTTCATCTGAAGTCAACAATATCTGATGGAACATTGTCCGGTCTTTATAGAAACCATGTATTTTAGCTTCTTTCTCATATCTCAGTTGTATTTGCAATTGAGGCCACCATGATAAATCAATACCCTGATCTTCCAACTGTTGTTTAGGTTTTAATTTCCCTTCAGTGTTCAAAATATCTTTATAGGTTACAATTTTCTCAAAGTTAGTTAGGTTTGGGTGAACAAAAGCTTCCATTAACTCTGGAAGTTTTAAAGAAGAGATTGGACGACCATTTGTCTGAAATTGCATATGGTAAGTCCCTTCCAACTCTGTTATTCTGTTAGGACTCTGTAAGATTTTGCTTTGGAGGACTGATGCTTCAATGGATGCAATACAAAACATCTGGCTAATTGCAGTAATTAGCCCCAAGGAGGACATTGCAACATTGTTTATTGTTCAAACAGCTTTCCCGGGACCCCATTTGTTTTCAAGCCCAATTTGAAAGGATGGGTTTAATCTTTAAAATCTACAGAACTCTTGTGTAATTTGTGAACAGGAACTTCAGCCACGATTCCTTTCTGTACACATATTTTTAATATTCTGTTGGCATCATCTTCTCTCAGGAATTATTCCTCATACTCTCTCTTCTCAAGGTCTGATTTTCACTCTGGGGAAGTAGTTCTCTTTCTGTTCTGCCCCTGGGTAAAGGAAAAAAAATTGTGTTGTCTAATTAAGCTTGCTACCTCTCTTGCTTGCTTGCTTTCTTAAAAACAAATGGCTGCAGCCTTCTGTGAACTAAGAGATCTTTGGCTGTATAGTGTAGTAAAACAACACAGGAGATAAAAATTTTAAATGGCTATAGGAAAAGAAGGAAAGGTCGTGAATTTGGAGAGCTGTTGCTTCTCCAGGTGAATGCTGGATAAAAATAAGCTTTTATTCTGCTCTCTCTCTCTAGAGATTACAATCTATCCCCCTAGGGTCCTTATAAAACATTCTTGTATAATTCCTTTCTGCTATTCAGAGCACGTTGGCAAGTCAATAAGTGGCAAAGGTCTTTTTGAAACAGCTTTTCTTTTAACATCTCAAAGAGGACTTTTTCTTTTTTTTTCCTGAAAAGATGGGAAAGCCTGTAAACCAGAGATTTATTACTGACAATTTGGACGAATCGTTCCTTAAGGGGATAATCGACTCTTTCACTGATTAAATGCTCCTCTTTTGGCCTTTTGTATAAAAGTTATTTTGAAGGAGCATGACATCTCCTGAGGTATATTTATTTATTAAATTTATTTGCTGCCTATCTCACTGTAAGTCTACTGGAGGCAGCTTGCAATAATAAAAAGGGAAAAATGAAAGGTGTGTAAACAGAAGTAAAATGACAGAACAACGAAATAAACTCTGACAAAAGAAACACAGGAGGATATCACAGTGGCGTAGCGTGGGTTGTCAGCACCTGGGGCCAGGCAAGTAATTTGCGCCCTAGCACTCGAGTCTTTTCCACTAGATTAGTTAAAGAAACCCTTACCCCCTAAGCACATGTATTGTTTATGAAAATACTGATGTAATTAAAGTAAAATGCATCTAATGCGCCCCCCCAGATGTTGCGCCCGGTGCGGCCGGCCCCCCCTGCACCCCCCACGCTACGCCGCTGGGATATCATAACCAAAAAGATGGATGGGTGAACAGCAGACAGCAAGAGGGGTGGGTGCGGGTGGCGGAGTCTGCCACTGTCTCTTTCAAACCAAACATCCATTTATTTTGTTTGCATTATATTATTCTTTTCCTTCCATGAAATGAAATTCACTTTAGGGTCAAAACTGTTTTGCTACCACAGAAACAAATACAGAAGGTTTTTTTTTCCCTTCAGAAGGTTTGAGTTGTGCTCATCGAACCTTTAAAAGTTATGTTCAGAAAGAGATGGATGTTATTACATTTAGGTTAGTAATATAAGAAACTTTATTTTTTTTAAAAAAAAACTTGAATACAGGTAGTCCTCGACTTATAACAGTTCATTTAGTGACCATTCAAGGTATAATGGCACTGAAAAAATGACTTAGGACCGTTTTTCACACTCACAACCATTGCAGCATCCCCATGGTCATATGATCCAATATCCAGATGCTTGGAAACTGACTCGTATTTATGGCAGCTGTAGTGTCCCGGGGGTCACGTGATCCCCTTTTGCGACGTTCTGACTAGCAAAGTCAATGGAGAAGCCAGATTCACCTAACAAGCATGTTACTAACTTAGTAACTGCAGTGATTCACTTAATAACTGTGGCAACAAAAGTCATAAAATAGGGCAAAATTCACTTAACAAATGTTTCACTTAGCAACACAAATTTTGGGGTCAATTGTGGTCATAAGTCAAGGACTACCTGTATTATAATAATAATAAAGTTGGAAGGGACCTTGGAGGTCATCTAGTCCAACCCCCTGCTCAGGCAGGAAACCCGATACCCTATACCCCAACCTTTTCGGCAGTAGGGACCATTTCCATGAAGAGAGGTTTTTCTGTGGACTAAGGGGGCATGGTTTTGCGTGTTGCCTGCATCCTGTGGATGGTTTCACTTGTTTGCGCGGACCAGTTTCTGGCATGCCACGGACCGGTGCCGGTCCACGGACAGGGGTTGGGGACCCCTGCCCTATACCATTTCAGACAAATGGTTGTCCAGTCTCTTCTTAAAAACTTCCAACGTTGGAGCATTTACAGCTTCTGGAGGCAGGTTGTTCCACTGATCAATTGTTCTGTCAGGGAATTTCTCTTTGTTCCAGATTTCTTCTCTCTTTGGTTAGCTTCCATCCGTGGCTTCTTGTCCTGCCTTCGGGCGCTTTGGAGAATAGCTTGACTCCCTCTTCTTTGTGGCAGTCCCTGAGAGATTGGAACAATGCCATCATGTCACCCCTCGTCCTTCTCTTATGTTTTGTTACAGTTTTGTTTGAGCTTCAGACAAAAGCAGCCTTTTTGAGAATGGAATTTCTTCTCTCGCTTTCTTTTGAGGTTTGCTGAGCTGGTGAAGAGAAGAAGCCAGGTTCCCCCCACCCCACCCCACAGCTGGCAAGCAGTTGATTAGGGCTCCTTACTTATGCAAAGAAAAATCTGTGGGGATTCAGAAGCCTTGTTTCCCTGTGTCGGTCTCTATTTTATGGAATTATTTCTCTCCACAGATCAGACAGGCATCCTCACTGGTAGTTTTTCAAAAAGCTGCCAAGATGCTGTGCCAATGTGTTTCTGAGAATTGATGTTGCTTGCTGCATTTTATAGTTTACTGTGTATCTAAATTGTCTGCTGAATTTGGTGTGTGTGTGTGTGTGTGTGTGTGTGTGTGTGTGTGTGTGTGTGTGTGTAAATTTATGTGATGGGTTTATGATTGTAATTTCCCAGGAGATGTATGATTTGAAGGCACAGTATGTGAATGAAATGAAATAATACTGCTTTGATCTCAAATGCTACCGGGACAAATATAAAAGGCTATGTTTTGCAAAAGATTGAATAAACCTCTTTAGTGCCATTCTTATTACAGATATTAATATATCTTTTCTGATGCTTCAAATTAATTATTTCAGAAACAAATGCACAGGGTAACTCAGCTAGCTGTTTAAAGAATGGGGTCAGTCAGTTGCAGACAACATAATTAATATTTTTCTATTCCTTCCTGACTTTTATGGACCAACTGGTCAGCTTTTGTAACACCAGAATATGAGTCATGCCTTTTCAAAGCATTTCTTCACATAATTAGATTCATAATTCCTAGTGCGAAATAAAGGATGTAATTAAAGAAGCATATTTTATAAGCATTTGAATTTTATTAACCTTCCAACTTAGTTAGAAAAAGAAAGAGCATATTAAGAAAGAAATGTCCGGCAACAGAGTGAATTGCATTAAAAATTGCATTAACTTTGCACTATGGACTGCACATCTTGCACATCTTCAAGTGACTTAAGGTTGAGGAACAGCGATTTAGGTGTTCATGAATCCATCCATTCTAGGTGGTCCTGGTACGTCCAAATGATTTAGAAATGCTGATATGATTTATGACCTCTAAGTTGGGACAAATTCTCAGCAATGCAGGAAGACTCATTAGAATAAAAGAGAGGACCAACCCTGAAACTTTTTCCTACACTGATCCAGAAGTCCCTAATGAAGGAAAAATTCAGGAAAAAAAATGTAATTATGGTATAAGATGGTAGTGCAATGATAGCACTACTATTAGTATGGTATGTCATTAAGCAAACATTTATTAAATAAAAAAACAATCCTGTGAAACAGCTACTTCACTTTGGCTATTTAGCGGACTGCATTTTCCTTAATTTAAGTATTCATATTTGGTTTTATTGCCAGGTCAACAGACAGTATTTTTTTTAATGGTTTTGACTAGTGTATAATCCAGGACTCACTGGAGAAGAGCCTCATGCTGGGAAAGATGGAGGGCAAGAGAAGAAGGGGACGACAGAGAAGGAGGTGGCTGGATGGAGTCCCTGAAGCAGTAGACGTGAGCCTAAATGGACTCCAGAAGATGGTAGAGGACAGGAAGGCCTGGAGGAACGTTGTCCATGGGGTTTGCGATGGGTCAGACACGACTTCGCAGCTAACAACAACAAATTAAAAATGCCACATTGCGTGTGAGACATTCCTCTGGAAATCCTGACTTGTACCCACCACAGAATTCAGGTAAGCCTATTAAAAACGCTGCAAGGCGATCAAACCTGATTGCTCTTTAGAAGGCCAGATCCTGAAGTGGAAACTCAAATAGTTTGGCCACCTAATGAGAAGGAAAGACTCACTGGAGAAGAGCCTCATGCTGGGAAAGGTTGAGGGCAAGAGAAGAAGGGGACGACAGAAGAATGAGGTGGCTGGATGGAGTCACTGAAGCAGGAGGCGTGAGCTTAAATGGACTCCAGAAGATGGTAGAGGGCAGGAAGGCCTGGAGGAACGTTTTCCGTGGGGTCGCGATGGGTCGGACACGACTTTGCAACTAACAACAACAACAACATAATCCACTAAAAGCTGCCCAAATGCTGCATCTTGTCTCTCTCCCCATTCTGAGTTAGCAATTTTATTTCCCTTTGGTAATTTTTGTTTGTCTGTTGCTTTCACTGCTGTTCTTTCCTTGCATAGAATCCATCAATCCACCCATCCATTTTTGCTATGTACCTACTTACCTACGAACCGCAAACTTGCTTGGTAGCTCATTGCTTTTCCCCTTTCTTGCCTGGCACAAAGACCAAAATGATGGGGCACTCAGGCCTTACGAACTGCCTTTTCTCTTCCTTAAACTGCCTCAACCCCTTGACCCATCATCCCTGGCCAAAGCCTAAGTTCCCCATTGCCCTTACCTGGAGCCACCTCAGAAGGAAAAGTGATATGTGTACAAATATCACATCTATATATTTACAAGATAATAATATATAACACATAAGGGACGTGGTGGCTCAGTGGGTTAGGATGCTGAGCTTGTTGATCAGAAGGTCGGCAGTTTGGCGGGTCGAATCCCGAGTGCCATGTAACAGAGTGAGTGCCTGTTACGCGTCCCAGCTTCTGCCAACCTAGCAGTTCGAAAGCACGTAAAAATGCAAGTAGAAAAATAGGGACCACTGCGGTGGGAAGGTAACAGCGTTCCGTGCGCCTTTGGCGTCTAGTCATGCCGGCCACATGACCATGGAGACGTCCTCGGACAAGCGCTGGCTCTTCGGCTTTGAAACGGAGATGAGCACCGGCCCCTAGAGTCGGAAATGACTAGCACGCATGTGCGGGGGAACCTTTACCTTTACTTTTTTAATATACTGTATAACACATGTGAAGCAGCCTGAATGAGAAACTTTTTTTTAAAAAATCTGAGCTGTTCTTTTAATGAAGGGATTTTTTAGAAAACAGTTAAACTGGGGATGCACTAAGGCTGCTGATGGAACAGAACTATAACTGATAACCAGCAGGAATTTATAAAAATATGCTAGGAACTGTACAGAATGTTTAGTTGGATTCAATGCTACAAATACATTGACTTAAATCAGCAGGTAAAACCTTTGCTCTTAGCATTACGCAGTTTCAAAAATTTGAATATGTTTATCATTTAAATGCTTTTTCCAGAAATATGTGTTTGAGCAGATTGACCAGATTGAAATCATTCCCGTCAAGAACTGGAATAAGAAGTTGTACGGAATCAAAACGCTAAGCACTGTGTTTCACCCAAAACACTGAATGCTGCTTTGTTACAGTCAGAAAGATTTTCTCCACAGGGTTGGGTATTAGATGAGGAAGTAAAATAATGTATTAACTGCAACTGCTGAACAGAAAAACCGGTTGTAGCTGAAGAAAAAAACAGCTGCCTGTTATGCACTTTTGATTCTAATGCAGAGTGCCAAGATTCAGATAGGTAGAAGTGTTCGGTAGTTCTATTTTAGTACTAAATCTAAGGAAATTCAGTGAGTCTTAATGCCTAAGAAATGCATTTTCTCTTCTTATACTCATTGAGAAGATCCAAAGCAATCATCTAAGTGGCTTTCTAGTCATTTGTACCTTCTACACACACACACACACACACACACATTCTATAGATTTTCAGGCAAGTACCTACATTCAGAAATTATGTAAAATAAGTGCTTCATTAACGATTAAACCCCCAGGTATTCTGGACTCCCTCGTCGATTCTTACAACCTGCAGATAAAAATCAAAGCAACATACTGAAGCTACCTTGGTTTAATTTCAGTCTGGCATCCCCAACTAATTAAGTTCAGCTAAATGAAGGTTTAAGAAGCATTGCATGGACAGAATTCCCAAACAACCCATCTCCCTCATTCCTTTTCTTCAATAAAACCATAACAATTTGCTTTTTCTGATCCCTTTTCATTGTTGGGGGCGCTCCGCTAGAGAACAATTAGCTTCTTGACAGGGCAAAGTTGCTAATCCAACTATCAGTTGTCCAGTGTGCTGGTTGCAAACATGAGATGAGTACTTCTTTCTCTCCAGGAAATATGTTCCATTGCTGAGCCACAGATTCTGGGAGATGGTGGCTACGCACAGAGAAAGAGTGCAGAGAAGAGCAACAAAGATGATCAGGGGACTGGAGGCTAAAACATAGGAAGAGCAGTTGCAGAGATTCGGTATGTCTAGTCTAGTGAAGAGAAGGACTAGGGGTGATATGATAGCAGTGTTCCAATATCTCAGGGGCTGCCACAAAGAAGAGGGAGTCAAGCTATTCTCCAAAGCACCTGAAGGCAGGACAAGAAGCAATGGATGGAAACTAATCAAAGAGAGAACCAACCTAGAAATTGGGAGGAATTTTCTTGACAGAACAATTAATCAGTGGAACAACTTGCCTCCAGAAATTGTGGGTTTAGAAGAGATTGGAAAACCATTTGTCTGAAATGATATATCAAGGTCCTTTCCAACTGCATTATTCCATTAAAGGAGACAGTAAATCACATCAGCTTTTGCATACCTTGAAAATGGTGGGGGAAAAAAAACTACATTAACTCGAGTTTCTAACTTGCTGTGAGTCCTAAAACGAAAGAATACTGTGCCAATGGAACAGAGGGGAGAAAATAGCTTCCAAGGATAAATTTTGCAGTCTTGTTTCATCATCATGGAATATTTAGTCAGCAACCCAGGAGCTGCCCTAAGAATGTGGACCAAACTAGACAAATGGTTGGGAAGCTATGATTTAATTTCCTTTAAATATATTTACAAAGCCATTATGGATACAACACAATGGACTGGAGCCATAACCCTAGGAACTGTTGGAGTCAACACATTTTGTCCATATCTTTCTTCCTCTGGTAAATCCAAACACAGCTTGCTCTGAGAGTTCAGTGGCTTGAAAAAAAAAAAGAATGTCTTCACTGTTTTTATCTTACCAGGTAACAGACCAACAGAATGCCAGAACACCAGAGCTGGATGGGACCTTGGAGGTCGTCTAGTCCAACCCCTGCACAAGCAGAAGATGCTATACCTGTGGTGGCGAACCTATGGCATGTGTGCCACAGGTAGCACACAGAGCCCTCTCTGTGGGCATACGCCCCAGTCCTAGGCCTTCAGCTGGGTTTTATAAAACCTTTTTGCTTTAGGCCTCTGCCACTGTTTGCAAAAAAAAAGGTTCAATCAATCAATTTCAACTTCTCTCGGGGAAAAAATAAAGATCTCGCAAAGTTGGAATTGATTGATTGAACTTTTTAATTCCCACCCAGTCTGCCGTTACCACTGCAGCCACACCCACCCAATGGGTCATGCCCACCCAATTGGCCACACCCACCCAATTGGCCATGCCCACCCGGCACCAGACGATACATAAGTGGGTTTTGGATTGCAGTTTGGGCACTTGGTCTCTAAAAGGTTCGCCATCACTGCGCTATACCATTCTGGACAAATTCCTGTCCAATCT
This sequence comes from Vipera ursinii, assembly GCF_947247035.1. Classification (NCBI taxonomy): domain Eukaryota; kingdom Metazoa; phylum Chordata; class Lepidosauria; order Squamata; family Viperidae; genus Vipera; species Vipera ursinii. The sequence goes on from NC_139521.1 coordinate 11,234,321, forward strand.
CTTCTTAAAAATCTCAAGTGATAGAGCACCCACAACTTCCTCTGGTTAACTGGAAAAGTTTCTAGTGAGTAGCCAATTAGTTTAGTTTCAGTGTAGCTTTGCAAATTTAAACAGGAAGGAATAGCAGTGTTAACACTAACTAACAGGAGGAACTTTCAATGAGCTTTGTTTGTTTATTTTGATGTGTTGGCAATGGAGACCAAATGCATTTTGGATTGAACTGTCCCCTTTCCAGGGTCACATCAAATCAATGGTGTAAACCAGGGATGTTCAACCTTGACAACTTTAAGACCTGTGGACTTCAATTCCCAACGTTCCCCAGCCAACCATGCTGGCTGGGGAATTATGGGTGTGCCAAGCTTGAACACCCCTGATATAGACTTAAGATAGGTGGACTTCCAGATCAAAGGACTGTAGCTGTAAGACACGTTATGGCATCTGTATTAATACAATTTTGAAAGTTTAGACAAATCAAGCATTTGCAGATGTCCTGCATAACTAATACAGCCACCATGAGGTGTGAAAATGCACTTTTTTTTTCCACAGCAGAGATTTTTCTTATTGTTCTTCAGGGTTTGTTTGTTTTTCCTAACGTAGCTTTGCATATTTACTGAAACACAGAAATACAAGAATCCACACTTCACTGGTTAGGTATGTTGGTTCTGGGATTATCTGCAAAGAAGTCCCTATGATACCACACATTTTTGTAAAGCTAGACACAAAGCATGCAAAACAGAAAATCTTTAGTATCTGCTTCAAGAGTGGATTGGATCACAATCTGCTGAAAGCCGTATTTTTAAAGCAACAATAAAAGACAACTAGTCAGCAATATGTGTTGATCATATTTAAAAGTAATGCTTAACACTTATAGAACATATGCTTTATGATTTTCAGACAGCTTTATGAATCTTAAGCAGATAATCCTCACAGACACATTAAGGGATAAAATGAAGGTTGCAGCTTGAAAACATTCCATTCTCCATGTATGCCAGTTTACAAATCTCTTTGTATAGAAAAAAAATCATGCTCATTTCTAAAAAAAATCCCACCATCCTCTTACCTATTCTGTTTATTAAAAATGCTGTGTATAAAAATATAGTATTTTAATAATTGCATCCTGATCATCTGTTACTTTTTAAAAATACAGATACTGCCAATTCCCTCCTTAATAGCTCATAGCAGTTCACAGAAATAAAATGAAAATGCCAGAAGTGTCATTCAAATAATCTAAAACCTTTACTGAAACAACACTCTGGTACATTGAAAGACTTTTGAAACAATTAACAGGCTTAGCGGTAAAGAGTTATACAGTCAACCTTTTCCTAATGTTTTTTTTCCCAATTTGGTTGGCTTCAACTCACAGGAATTCCCCAGCACTGTCCTAAACTGCTTCGAGTCCAAAGGCAGCAGAGGTGTCTGAAGGAGGGCCCCAAAACCAAAATGGTGGTTGCAGTTGGCTCATGGTGATTGCAGCTATCATTTTGACCTTATGCACTCTTCTTGCGGGCAACCCCAGAAGGCAATTCTTGCCACTACCTGGATCGGCATGAAGCACGTTGAATTAGCAGTAGGTGTCAACATAGCAGCAGCAGCAGCTGCAGGACCCATGGAAAAGCATCTGTTGCTGGGGTGAACTGTAAGAATAGATGGTGCACTAGTTCAGTTGTAATTTACACGCGGCTCTTGTGCACTCTAGATTGGGTTACAAGATGAGTACCAGTGAAAGAATGCTTCGACAAATGTGTTAGAATGGGACTTGCGGAAGAAATGGATTTTTCAAATCGATACCCGGGTTGAATTTATGAGTCACTCGGAAAGGAGGGCGTAACCACATCCAATTTTGAGATTATTTGGGACTTGAGTCGTCAAGGCCAGATTATCTCCTCTTTATAGAGACCCAGTTGATTTCTGTATAAACCTGTACAGTTATTAGGTTATCATGGAGAATGGAGTAGTATATTTATTTATTTATTTATTTATTTAATTTGTATCCAGCCTTTATTATTTCAATAACTCAAGGCGGTGAACATGTCTAACACACCTACCTTCTCCTATTTTCCCTACAACAGTCCTGTGAGGTGGGGCTGAGAGAATGAGACTGGCCCAAAGTCACCCATCTGGCCTTCATGGCTAGGGTGGGACTTGAACTCATAAGCCTCCCGTTTTCTAGCCTGGTGCCTTAACTACTAGGCCAAACTGGCTCTCTGTATATTGTGTCCCTGAGGAAAAAAAACCAGGATTTAAATCCAACCTTTAAGTAATAAATAAAGGACCCTGATGGATACAAGGCACAGCAAGTGCTGCTGAATCAGAATTCTTGCATCTCATCTTTTTCCATGTGATCTGCGATGACTGGAAATCACAACTCTACACCACAGAAAAGGCCACAACTTCCTCATTTCTGCTTTTAAGGGAAATGCAACCTCCTAAAACAAGCAACATCCTCTCCACCCCAGGTGGCTGGACCGCATCCAGCATAGCCTCACAGCCCGTTCCAAAGACCAGGCACAGATCGTCCAGCCCGACACCTAACAGGTTAAACCGTAAATAATCCTAAACCCTCTGGCTTTCTGATTAGCTCTCTGAGAAGTGAACCAACGGCAGGTCAAATGAGTAAGAGCTCTTAATCATGTACATAAAAAGGCAAGCTGGTAATAGCTATAATCATCCTTACATTATTTATAGCACAGGAAGCCGAAGCTTGTTAACATCTCTTCACTGATCAGTGTCTCTGTTAGGTAAGAAAATAGGCTTCAGTTCCTTGGGCCTCTGGGAAATAGCATTTGTATCTTATTCAAGAGCGGAAGTCATTTTTAATCCAGAAGCTCCTTTTGTTCATTTGGAGCTGACACGTAAGTGACAAGGATATCCAAGGAGGTGATAGTACCTACTAAGAGGGCTGCTCTTGGAAGAAAAGCTAGTCAGTTCTTCAGTAAGGACCTCTGGTCTGTAGGCTACGTGGAGAGATTAAAAACTATGCCCTAGTACCATGGTGGCAAACCTATAGTCCTCTCTGTGGGCACGTGCGCCCTTGCTCCAGTCCTAGGCCTTCAGCTGGGTTTTTATAAAACCTTTTCGCTTTAGGCCTCTGCTGCCGTGTGCGGGAAAAAAAAAGATTCAATTAATCAATTTCAACTTCTCAAGGGGAAAAAAAAGATCTGGCAAAGTTGGAATTGATTGAACTTTTTAGTCCCACCCAGTCTGCCGTTACCACTGCAGCCACATCCACCCAATGGGCCACACCCACCCAATGGGCCACGCCCACCCAATGGGCCACACCCACCCAATGGGCCACACCCACCCAATGGGCCACGCCCACCCGGCACCTGACAATACATAAGTGGGTTTTGGGTTGCAGTTTGAGTCTCTAAAACAGACATGTCAAACACAAGGCCCGGGGGCCGGATCCGGCCCGCGAAGTGGTTTCATGTGGCCCGCGAAGCCATCCTGGAAACAGTGAGGGAACGGCCCCCTCTGCCTTGGCCCTGGCCCAGAGACCCTCCTTCTGCCAGAGACCCTCAGATCTGTCCCACTCCTGCCCAGGCCCCCATAGGCACCCTTGATGCCAACGATGTAGAGTTGGCCATGCCCACCCAGTAGGCCATACGCACTCTAGCCACGCCCACCCAGTAGGCCACACCCACCCAGGCCATACCCACCCGGCCCCCTGAGGGCAACCGCAATGCTGATGCGGCCCTCAATGAAATTGAGTTTGACACCCCTGAAGGTTCGCCATCACTGCCCTAGTAGAAAACAGTGGGAGCTGACTTTATTACAGCCATCTCAAAAAAGTTAAAGAAAATGAAATGCGAAGCAGCAACACCAAAAGCCCAGTAATCACAACTGTGTGATGTATTTTACAAATGGTAAAAGAAAGCCTAGTCAGGGTTAAGAGAAATAGGACCATGTTGATTGGACAGTAGCAGCTGAAAATAAAATGGATCTGGGGGGACGACTTGGAAGCCTGATGGGTTGTGTTGTAATCAAATACACTGGACATCTTTGCAATAAGAGCAACACAGCAAGACATGAATTGGGGATTCAGGAATGCCTTCAGCACAAGGGGACTCTTTTCTTCAAATTAGACCTCCTGGGACACCTGCAATGACAAATGACATCCTGTTATCGCCAAGGAATAATTTGGTTTGCAATTTGTAATAGCTGGATGACAACTCTGACTTTCCTATAGGTATTTCTCTGCTTGGGATAATCTGCAAAATGATGAACCAGCTTAGGGAGCCAAGCTGCTTCTCATCCACCTGGGTATGTACACCTACAACGTTCTATGTACAGTCAGTATCCCACAAGTAGTAACAGTGTTCCCAGAGCAACTGCTTCTCTTTGTGGACCTCACAGATCACAGGGGTTAGAGATGGGGATTAAACTCTTATTTAACTGAAAGTCAGGGCAGGCCATGAGAAGAAGCTTGTGGGAGGTCTGTTCAGCATGGACAGATGCATAGGGTGTGGTCAAAAAAAGGTGACACCCCTAAAAACACAGTTTCCTTGATCTTGGCACTGGTTACTCCCTCTTCTTTATTTATTTTATTTATTTATTTTAATTCCATTTATATCCCACCCTTCTCCGAAGACTCAGGGCGGCTTACAAGCTTAGCAGTAGCCTTCATTCTATGTATATGCCTGCTTATTAGGGCTTTCACACACCCCTAAGTGGCATTATTACAAAGTCAGCTTAATTGCCCCCAACAATCTGGGTCCTCATTTTACCTACCTCGGAAGGATGGAAGGCTGAGTCAACCTTGAGCCTGGTGGGATGCGAACCTGCACTAATTGCAGGCAGCTGGTGTTACTTAAGGAGGCATTAGCCCACTGCTCCACCTTCCTTCTGCCCACCTTCCTTCAAAATCCATTACGAAACATCTGGCAAGTCCCAACACTCCATGAACTGGTTGCTAGGTCTACTGTTTACAAAGGAACCATTCATTGTGCCCACTTGGTTGGCATCAACAACCTTGTTAAATATTAGCTGAATGATCAAGAAACTATGGCAGCTAGGAGCAGCCTGAAGGGAACATATGAGCTCTTAGCTTTTATTGTGTATTACGTTTATGACCTCTTTGTCTTTGCAAGGGCTCGCTCAGAATAGAAAAATAATAGGAACCCAATGGGAATTCCGGAGAGGATATGGACTATTTGTGACTCTACCCCTTTTCTGTCCCAGAATTCGGCCCATTGTTTTGTCCTGCTAAGCTAATGAGACCCATTAAGAAGTAAAATTCACATTTCGTTTATAAAAAGCGAGAAGTGCCCTGCTGTATCTATTGAAGGCTACTGAATCCAACATTCTGTTCCTATAGCAGCCAACAATGTGCTGATTGAAACCCGACACCAGATATGAACACAATCGCAGTGTGGCCTGCTTTTGCTCCCCAGCAACTGCCAATGAAAGTATCTGTGTGTGTGTGTGTGTGTGTGTGTGTGTGTGTGTGTGTATAGTGTGCAAATAATTATGCAAATAATATGCACATGGGCACATGCGATTATATTCAAAGCATATACAAGTTGTCTTTGACCTACGACCACAACTGAGCTCCAAATTTTTGTTGCTTAGTGAGACAGATGCTAAGTGAATTTGGCCCCGTTTTACGACCTTTCTTGCCGCAGTTGTTAAGCGAATCACTGCAGCTATTAAGTTAGTAACTGTTCTGTACCAGCCTGCTACCGGCCCTGCAGAAAAGGCAGGGACAACCCCTTTTACAATAAGGCAAGAGGCTGGAATTACGCCTGCCAAATTTATTACTACAAAAACAAACGGAACAAGACAAACCAAGAAACAGGAGCTTAAAGTAACAGGAACAATCCAAGCGGTTGCCTTCAGCAAACCAGCCCTCCCCACACATTCCCCTTATATAGAGTTCAGGGCATGGCTTCTCTCTGCCTCCTTCCGAGAAGCCCCATTGCCTTCCTCTGTTTGCTCCTAATTGACTGCCTCCTGCGTCGGGCGTCCTTGAACAGGGCCAGCTGTGGGTCATCTTCATCCACGCTGTCAGGCTCACACAGCTGGGTCTCCATGGTGACCAAGTGGGAGGGGCCTGGCTGAGGGCTCTCATCAGCAAGATCTTCAACCCCCTCAGCAAGGTCTTCAACACCCCCCTCCTCCTCCTCTGAGTCATCCGACCCAACTGCCGAACCCACAGGCTGACCCTGAATCACAACAGTTGTGAAGTGAATCTGGCTTCCCCACCGACTTTGCTCGTCAGGAGATCACAAAAGGTGGTCACATAATCCCGAGACACTGCAACTGTCACAAATACGAGTCAGTTGCCAAGCTTCTGAATTGTGATCACACGATCATGGGGATTCAGCAACGGTCATCAATGTGAGAAAGGGTCATAAGTTATTTTTTTCAGTGAGGTTGTAACTTCGAACGGTCCCTAAACGAAGTGCTGTAAATCGAGGGCTACCTGTAACATAACACTTACTGCACAGTCTTGAAGTACTTTGCGTTGACTGGGCTAAGAAAATTTCTGTACCAGTTTCACAGTTCAAGATAAGGAAAGATTTTCATACTGAAAAAGTCTAGGGCGGCAATGAGCAATTCAGCTGCAAACGCTGTTGGATTAGCACAAATCTCTTGACTGCTTCTCCCTCCACTTTTTCCTTCTGCACTGAAGTGGATTCCTACCTCTCCCCACACAACTGCTCCACGTGGTGCTTTGGCTTTTATGTCCTTTCAGTCCATTTTGCATGCGTAAATGAAATTAATCTGGATCAAACGGTCCTAGGTATTGTGGGAAGTCAGCCCCCCCAGAGAAGGAAATATTAAAAGGGCAGGAAAATATATTTCCTCAAAGGATCTTAAAGAGGCAGGAAAGCATGGCCAGTTTTCCTTAATAGCCCCAGGTCTCCCTTCCCCAAGCAGAAACCAGCTCTGTAGAAATGCAGATGTAAATCCAGGAAGGTTGGGGCTAGAAGCTTAGGAAGACAAAGACACCTAAAATCTATATACCCCACCCAAACTCTAAGAGTCACCAGCCCCAGGGAAGGAGGATATGACCTTTGGGACATAATAGGATTAACCCATCACCATCAGAATACCAGAAAGGCACATTCAGGTCTAAGCTCATGCCACTGGAACAACTCCAAACAAAAGGCTCCAGAGGGTATAAAACCCCCACTCCCTACATGTGCTCAGCCCCTCTTTTCTGCCAGAGCCACCTTCCTGTCTGGCTCTCCTCTTCAATAAACCACAACCTTCTTCCTTAAAGCAGTCGCCATCTTTATTCCCAGCTTGGACTGAACCACGAGGAAGACTTTCCTTCCAACAGTATAAGGCCACATTGCAAAACAAAAGGAATGGGAGAGAGCCAGGAAATCCCAATTAACCATAAATTTTATTTATCAGATTTTTATCCTGCCTTTATCACTTTATAAGTAACTCAGACGGGTGAACATATGCAGTATAAATAGTCCTTCCTTCTATTTTTTTCCCACGACGACAACAACGTGAGGTAGGTTTATTGTGTTTACTCTGTTTTGGGAGGGATATGATATGTTTTGATTTGTATCTTGGATTGGATTGGATTGGTTTTGGGCTGAACTTTGAACTGGATAGTAATCTGTTTCGACAGCTCCTGGTTCATCTTGAAAAACCTCCCGGAAGTCAGATGTCATAGGATGAACCACCACCAGGAAATCTACGGAAGGCAAGGAAGAACCACCTGCAGGGCCCACAACTTCTTATTGCTACCGAAGAAACCAATATGTAATAAGTGACGTCCGCAGAATATAGTAAAAAAAATTGTAGGTGCCGCTGAGCTTCTCTGATTTTTTTTTTACCTGCACAGGTAGTCGTTCACTTTCAAGAGTTTGTTTAGTGACTGTTCAAAGTTGCAAAACGGCACTGAAAAATGTGACTTATGACCGTTTTTTCACAGTTATATGATCTTTGCAGCATCCCCACGATCACCCGATCAAAAGGCGGACGCTTGGCAGCCGCTTCACGCTTAACGACCCTTGCTGTGTTCCAAGGTCACGGGATTCCCCCTTTGCGACTTTCCGACAAGCAAAGTTCATGGGGAGGAAGCCGGATTCACCTGCTAGCTTACCAAACTGCGGCGATTCACTTAACAACCGATCGTGTAAAAAAAAACAACGGGGCAAAACCCGCTTTGACAAACCTCTCCCTTAACGACCGAAACTTGGGGCTCAGCGGTGGCCGTAAGTGGAGGACTACCCGCAGCGCCCATTAAAGGAAAAAAAAAGGAACAAAACATCCAATTGCCCCCCACCCTTGGCACCTCCTCAGGGTGCCACCGGTCAGAGAATGCCGTCTGGTGGCCCCCAGGGGGAGGTCCTTCTCTGTGGGCACCCCGGATTTATGGAATCGGTTGCCGGTCGAGCTCTGGATGGCGCCCGACCTTCGCTCCTTCCGACGCGATCTGAAGACTCGCTTATTCGAACAAGCCGGCCTGGCCTGATGGGGGATGGGTTGGGATTTTATTGATGTTTTCAATATATTATTATTATTATTATTATTTATTAAATTTTTATACCGCCCTTCTCCCGAAGGACTCAGGGCGGTGTACAGGGCAATCAATATCAAAATGTAAATACCAAAGTTAAAAAAAGAGATTAAAAAGAATTAAATAGTTATGGCCAATAATACAATACTAATAAATACTAATAAATATATCTATGTATTGCTTTAGTTTGGGCATCGTGTTGAATTCTTTTTAACTTTCGTACCTTTGTATTTTATACGTTTGCCCTGTTCACCGCCCTGAGTCCCTCGGGAGAAGGGCGGTATACAAATAAAATTATTATTATCATTATTATACTGCTAAGCTTGTAAGCCGCCCTGAGTCTTCGGAGAAGGGCGGGATATAAATGGAATTAAAATTAAAATAAAATAAATAAAATTATTATTGGTTGCCAACTTCTTGTTTTTTTTTTTGGACCATACCCCCCCCCCACCCCAGAGGCTGGATCCTGCTATATCGCTATTGGTCTCCAGGTCTTTGGGAGGGATATGATATGTTTTGATTTGTATCTTGGATTGGCTTGGCTTGGTTTTGGGCTGAACTTGGGAACTTCGCTGCCTCCAAGCTCGCATCTCTCCAGACTGCAGGAGTCTTCAAAGTTGGCCCTTTTATGACTTGTGGACTTCAACTCCCAGAATTCCTCAGCCAGCTGGCTGAGGAATTCTGGGAGTTGAAGTCCACAAGTCATAAAAGGGCCAACTTTGAAGACCCCCTGCTCCAGAGCAAGGCGAGGGACATTTTGCAAACCGCGGATTTCCAACCCAGAAGTGGCACCTCCGCTGAGCGGAAGCGGCGGGGGGGGGGGAGGAGGACCCTTCCCCCCACCCCACCCCTCCCCGTTTCTGTCACGCGGGCGCGCGCCACCCCCCCACCCCCTCCGCCCGCGCGCGCGCGCCTCCCTCCCCCCCCCGACTTTCTGACCCAAGGCAACGCCGGGCGGAGGGGGGGTGGGAAGCGCGTGCGCTCGCGCGCTCCGCAGCAAACCCCCTCCCCTCCCGTCCCCGGCTCCCTCTTTCGTGCGCGCGCGCGCGCCAGGGTTCCCTCCTGGCTCCCCTCCCCCGGATCGCCGCCGCCGCCGCCGCAGGAGGAGGCCGAGCGGAGGAAGCGGCCGCGGTTTAAGAGCCCCGGGCTGAGTCCGGCTGGCGACGGCAGCCGCTCGCCGCCGCCGCTTCGGGTCAGGCAACCCGTCCCCCCTTCCTTCCTTCCTTCCTTCTGCCCAGGCGGGATGCGGCAGCGGCGAGCGGCGAGCGGCAGCTTGCGGCGCGCGAGGGGCGGATGAGGCGGGCTCCGCCCTGCCTCCTACTGGCCGGTGCAGGTAAAAGGGGAAACGGGCTTTGTATTACAGGACAGTACGGGGTTTGTATTACAGGACAGGGACGCAGTGGCTCAGTGGGTTAGGAGGCTGAGCTTGTCGATCAGAAGGTCAGCGGTCTGGCGGGTCAAATGCCGAGTGCCGTGTAACAGAGCGAGCGCCTGTTACGCGTCCCAGCTTCTGCCAACCTAGCAGTTCGAAAGCACGTAAAAAATGCAAGTAGAAAAATAGGGACCACTACGGCGGGAAGGTAACAGCGTTTTGTGCGCCTTTGGCGTCTAGTCATGCCGGCCACGTGACTATGGAGACGTCCTCGGACAAGCGCTGGCTCTTCGGCTTTGAAACAGAGATGAGCACCGGCCCCTAGAGTCAGAAACGACTAGTGCACATGTGCGGGGGAACCTTTACCCTTTATTACAGTATTTTTTTTCCCCACCCACCCCCCTCCCCAAGTGGCCGGCCGGCTAGCTAGTTTTAAGCTTTTGAATACAAACCAGCACGCCATGTGCGGGTCTCCTAGGAGGTTTACGGTATCGCGTGGCTCTCTTTTGTGTGGCGCGGTCTCTTTTGGCCAGGGTTGACCTTGCTCGTTATGGGTATGGGGGCTTCCAACCCCCTCCTCAAAGCCTGCTTCCCGAGGAAAGCCTTCTGATTCCCCGGTTGGGGAGTCAGGCTGCGAAAAGAAAGTCTCCAGATGATTTATTGCGCTTACTGCTTCCCCCTCCATCCTCTATTCCCACGTATTCCTGCACCACAAAAGCGCTAAAGTAATCCCGATATTTCCCGGAAAGTTTGTCGCTTGTCTTGCTTGTTTTCTACTAAAGAGGCTGGTTTTAAATCTGATCCTCCAACAGCTTCTCCCTCTTGTTTTTTTTTTGTTTTTTTTTTTTTAAAAATTCATTCCGCCACCCCTCGCTGGTCTTTGGAAATGAAAATTCTCCCTATTGATATTTGGCATCTTCCCCTCCATCCTCTTTGATCGTCGGGCTTTGTTTTGCGGTGCTGCAAACATCTTAAAATAGCTCCGATCTTGGTTGGGGTGGAATTCATACTACTACTACTACTACTACTGATGATGATGATGATGACGACAACGATGATGATAATAATGATGATGATGATGATGATGATGATGATCAGGGCTTTTTTTCTCATAGAACGCTCAGAACGGAGTTCCGGCACCTTTTTTGGATAGAACCTTGTAGGGTAGGCAAGGCGGGTTGTATGACATTTGTGAGTTCCGGCACCTTTTCCTTTTACAAAAAAAGCACTGATGATGATGATGATGATGATGTTGGAAGGGACCTTGGAGGTCATCTAGTCCATCCCCCTGCTCAGGCAGGAAACCCTATACCATTTCAGACAAATGGCTGTCCAGTCTCTTCTTAAAAAAACTTCCAGTGTTGGAGCTTTCTCACCGCTTCTGGAGGCAGGTGGTTCCACTGGTTAATGTCTTATGGCAGAGCTTGATTCTTAGGAAGCCGTCCAGCATCCTTTTGCTTAGAGGCGTTTGCTGCTCTGCTGTTGACCTTCGGATTATGGGCTGGCTTGGAAAACTTCCATTTGCAGCCTTGCAGATTGCCAGTTCCTTTACAAGTTGATTTCCTTGGCCATCCATTACAGTAATGGATGAAACGGAGGTTGCTTCCTCAATGCTGAAATCCATATCTAGATGTTATTTCAGGATGGAAAAGGTGAAGCTGTAGGGGCAGGGCTTTTTTTCCTCATAGAACGCTCAGAACGGAGTTCCGGCACCTTTTTTGGATGGAACCTTGTAGGGTAGGCAAGGCAGGTTGTATGACATGTGTGAGTTCCGGCACCTTTTTCTTTTACAAAAAAAGCACTGCGTAGGGGCATAACTGCCGATCCTTATGCATCTTCTGAAACAGTTCTTGGAATAGCTTCCCTTTTAGCCTTACACGCTCGGTTTTGACTCCAGAAAAGGGTGACTCTCTCCTTTAGCCAAAACTGCAAAATATCAAGGGGTCCCGCCTGGGCGGAAATTGCTTTAACTATGGCAAGCCAGGCCATTTCAAATCTCAATGTAGAGCCCCCGGTGGAGGTGCCTCCAAATTTGGCAATCAATTAGCTAAACCAAAAACGGTGTGCCCCCGCTGCAAAAAGGGGTGAAGCCACTAAACATGTAATTAATCATTGTATTCGGACCTTTGTAGTGCTGGGATGTCCAAAAGAACTCAAAACAGATAATGGCCCTGCCTACAGTAGTCAAGCCATGGCAGAATTTTGTCATCATTGGCTGATAACACACAAATTTGGAATTCCATATAATAGCCAAGGCCAAGCCTTGGTGGAAAGGGCTAACCAAACCTTGAAACATGCATTAGATCATTATAAAAATCAGAACGGGCGGGGGAAACGAAACCCCAACCTCCGTGGCCCTTTAATAATAATTGCCAATGTCTGGCTTTTCTCAGCCTCGTTTTCTTCCCATCACATTGTTTACAGTTCTTTCGCTCCTTCTCTTAAGACATCGTAGGCATTGGCAGTGTAAGACTGGGAGGAAGTGGATTATAATCCACAAAAGTCTAGGGCTGGCTGTCAGATACCTTGATTTTTTTAAATTCCCATTTGTTTTGCTAAGGGATGGCAAATTTAGCGGAGTTGGTAAAGACAGTATAAGTTCGTCCCAGCCCGATTCTGTGGAAGGATTTCATATCCACCCTCCCCCCCAAAAAAAACCCCCCAAAGGGAATTGTAATCACGTGTGGTAAAAAGGTAGCTGGCTTCCCGTGAATGCTACGTTCTCCTTTTGCTTGTTTTCATCTCTCTTTTTTTTAAAGTGCCTTGATGCCTTTGAGAATCAGTCTTGATTCCTGGCAATTGCCTGGACAAGTCCCCGCAGTTTCCTTGGCAAGGTTTTTCAGAAGTGATTTCTGAAAAGTGATTTCCCATTTCCTTCCTGCTGAGAGAATGACTGGTTCCTGGTCAGCTAGCTGGAACCCTAAACTGGGTCTCTATTTGTTTAATTAACCCAGCATTTTTTTTAAAAAAAGCTGGACAGCATCTCTCCAAGGTTACTGGAATATACCTTACGCTCAGTTCCAGTGTGGTCCTTTTAACCGGAAATGGAAGGAAGGAAGCTGGGAATCAGGTGCACAACACATAAGCTCTGCTTATATTGTTGCTATATTGGAATTTTGTAAAACTTCCTCCCTTTGACACACGAAGTTCTGAAGGTTTAGAGCAGGGGTAGTGAAGTGGCTGACAAACCGCTCAGAGACAGCAGGCTTAATTAACTTCAACAGGTTTATTCAGAATCAGACAAAAAGGTGTTAGGCTTCAGCTCTTTTATAAGCCGGCCGCTGGCCGGCTGGTCCAATCAGCAGCCGTTCTACTCCCGCCGGGATTCTGGAGCCAATCCGCTGTAGGCTGTATTTGACAGCTCCTTCGTCCGCGTGGCTGGAGCGCATGCGTGGTTCTGTGCTTGTGTTGACAGCGGAGAGCTGTCAACTGGCTGCGCCTGCGCCTTCGCTGTGGAGGTTTTGACAGCTGTCAAAACCCCCGCGTGTTCGGCTGTCATGGAGTTTACCTCATGATAACACAACTGTTTAAACTTATTAACGTTAACATTTACATATAATACAGGCAGGCAACCTTGGCTCTTTTATGACTCATGGACTTCAACTCCCAGAATTCCCGAGCTGACTCAAGTTGAAGTCCACGAGTCATAAAAGAGCCAAGGTTGCCTACCCCTGGTTTAGAGATTTTGCAAATGTTTGGTTATCATCTCTAAACTTTACGGATACCTTCCCTTTGGCTACTGGAAACCAGTAGTTGTCCTGAAGGAAACCTACTCATTGTTTCCAGTCTTTTGCCCACTGAATTGATCACCAAGCCCTTTAGATGCTAACCCTAGTATTGCATTAAAATTACATGATTTCAAATATGAGACCCAAAGTGTTTAGAATTTTGTTGCTTTTAGGTGGCGTAGAATATACTGCAAAAGATTTCTTCTGTGCAGTTATTTCGTTTATTACTTGCTTTTGGCATTATGTAACAGAAATGTATGCACCAGCTGTAGACAAAACGGTTCATCTGTTCTGCAGCAACAGAGAGGGCCTTTAAATATCCTGCCAAATTAGGTCATTTGTTATTTTGTGGTATACAAAGGAAGAGATAAGCAAAAAAAAGATGAGCACTGTTCTACAAGGGATAAGCATTCGCAGGACAACGTTCTGCCGAAGCATTCATTATGCCGACTCTTGCTTGGCAGTGATGGAAAGCCGTTTTAAGTATGCACATCTCTTCAAATTTTAGAACAGACGTTTACAAGACTAGGAGGCTAGCAATGCACGTGAACGTTATGCAGAAAGCTTTGCATGAAAATCACCAGTACTTATCCTATGATTGCTTATGCTCTATTCCAGACATGTCAAACACAAGGCCCGGGGGCCAGATCCGGCCCGCGAAGTGGTTTCATGCGGCCCGCGAAGCCATCCTGGAAACAGTGAGGGAACGGCCCCTACTGCCTTGACCCTGGCCCAGAAACCCTCCTTCTGCCAGAGACCCTCAGATCTGTCCCACTCCTGCCCAGGCCCCCATAGGCACCCTTGATGTGAACGATGTAGAGCTGGCCATTCCCACCCAGTAGGCCAGGGCTCTTCAAACTTGGCCCTTTTATGACTTGTGGACTTCAACTCCCAGAATTCCTCAGCCAGTGTGCTTGGCTGAGGAATTCTGGGAGTCGAAGTCCACAAGTCATAAAAGGGCCAAGTTTGAAGACCCCTGCAGTAGGCCATACGCACTTTAGCCACGCCCACCCAGTAGGCCACACCCACCCGGCCCCCTGAGGGCAACCGCAATGCTCTATGCGGCCTTCAATGAAATTGAGTTTGACACCCCTGCTCTATTCTGAAAATGAACTCGGAGGAATTGCAGGGGGTGGTAAGATACTCACTCAGCTTGGTTAACCTGGGATCTTCAAAAGATGTTTTAAATTCAGCTTTCTATTGCCCAACTTCCATGCTTCAGGATGGGCTGTTTCTTCCAGCCGACATGGCAGGTCACCTACTTAAGTCACGTGATTTTTCTTGGCACTCGTCGATTTCTGGAACCTATTACCGAGGAATACCAAGGTACCACTGTATATCGAAAATGCTAAATGCTAAGCCCGTATCATAACTCAATGTATATTTTGCACGGCCTGTGATAAATCTTACATTCATTTCAACATTTTTAATGTAATTTTTTTTTATTGAAATTTTTTTACAAAGATCATAAAAACTAGAACAAAGTAATAAAATGAAAAAAACAAACAAACAGAAAACAGAAAGGAAGGGGGAAAAAAAGGGCCGAAGGTGCAGAAAGAAAGGAGAAAGAAGTAGAAAGAAGAAACTTCCCATTTTCTTTCCAGCAAATATAAGTACCATTAAACAATTATCTCTTACTCTGTGTTTACAAAAGGAAGCTTACTCTTTTTCTATTATCCAGACTTTTTTTCCCTCCCCCAATCGTCAAAATCGCAAATCGTTAAGTCCATTTTATGCAAAAAGTGTGTATGAGGTCTCCAGTGAGCCATAAATGTAGCAATTGTTTTCTCTAAGCAAAGAAATTAATTTATCTATCTCTGCATCATCTATCATGTCATCTTATTTATTATTTATTTATTTATTAATTAGATTTCTGTACCGCCCTATTCCCGAAGGACTCAGGGTGGTTTACAGGGCAAAGTTAAAACAGTTAAAACAGTACAAAAGTTAACATACGGTTAAAAATTAAAATAGAATTAAATAACATTAGCCCAAATTTAAAATTTAAAAATTTAAAACCCCCTCAGTCCAGGCCAGCTAAATCAAACAACTAGGTTTTTAGGTCCCAGCGAAACGAATGAAGGTCGGGGGCGGTCCGGAGTTCCACAGGCAGGTCGTTCCACAGGGCAGGCACGCCCACAGAGAACGCCCTCCCCCTAGGGATAACCCGCCGGCACTCACTGACCGGCGGCACCCTAAGGAGGCCCTCCCTGTGGGAGCACACAGGACGATGGGAGATTGATGCTGTCAGCAGGTGCTCCCTAAGATAACCAGGACCCATGGCATTTAGGGCTTTATAGGTCATCACCAGCACCTTGAATCTCACCCGGAGGGCAACTGGAAGCCAATGCAGCTTGCGGAGGAGAGGTTTTACATGGGAGTATCGGGAAACTCCCATCACAACTCGCGCGGCCGCATTCTGCACCAGCTGAAGCCTCCGAGTGGTCTTCAAGGGCAGCCCCATGTAGAGAGCATTGCAGTAGTCTAACCGGGAGGTCACGAGCGCATGAGTGACTGTGCATAGGGCATCTCGGTCCAGATAGGGCCGCAACTGGCGGACCAGGCGAACCTGGGCAAAAGCCCCCCTGGTCACGGCTCCTACACCAACCTTTCTACTGTTGGTGGGTATCATTGAACTTATCCACATTTGAACATATAGTAGTCTTGCTGCAATTATCATATCACAACGTGATAACGATTTTCTCTAGTTGCGTATCCATTAGTTCCAAAGTCTGTGGTTTCAATTATATCCATTACAACACTTTGAATAGAGTCTGTTAATGTGAAGATTTGCAAGAGATATTTCTCAGATTACCATTTAATTACGCTGACATGGAGATGGGAGATTTTGGGAGCTCATCATGTCCAGAATGATATGCAAGAATAGTTTACTACAGGAGAGAAAATGATACGTTTTTTTGTCATCCACAGCTGTAATGAAAACAATACAGCATGTATCCTCAATGATTTGTTACTCACCCCAAATCTTTACTTGTCTGCAACTGCATCTCCACTAAAATAACCTACTCAGACAACTGATCTAAACCTAGAAACGTCATTAAGGGATTTGGATTATATTAGAGTTGCAATTTCTGTTCAATTTCCAACATGGATATGGCATTTTGAAGCAATATTTTTGTGTTCTATATAGGGCGAAAAGACTTTTATCCACAAAAGTAAATCGACCACAACGATACAAAACAGGGACAAACACGATTGGGGTGGATTTTGCAACTTTCCAGAATGCCCTTGTCACTAAATTTGTTGATGGCCATTCTGGAATTATGAAATTTCAGAGAAAGAATGAAATGTGAAAGAGCTGAAGTATCATTTATTAGCAAATTATTTCAGTTGTAGTCTAAACCATTATAAACATTTGTCACATCAAATGTATTAATTGACTATACCCAGATACGACCCATTCAAGTTGTATTGTGATAACAGGAGTCTACTAGCGCTGAATTTTCCAACTATTTGTGCTCAACTCTCATAGTTTATTGATTCATTTCTGCAGTCACATCTTTGAGACTGCATTTAAAAATTGTGCACGTTATCATTTCTGTACAACATTACAGGGAAATGCTGAATAATACATTGCTAAAGAACCCACATTCAATCCTGGGTTGTTTAGCAATATTGCAGCAAATTGCATAATAAAATCTAATCACGAACAAAAATAGCTTGGAAGCGGTGGATAATTCAATGGATGAATCATATCCAAAAGAAAATAGATAAATTCATATTTTTAAAAAAGGGAACAAATTGGCAGCAAATGCACTTTTAATTAGTCTGGTAGAATGAAAAAAATAATCACATCCTGGGAACAGGATGACATTTTGGAGGGGAAAAAGTACAGATTATTTTTGCTGCTTTTTATAAAAATATAATTACTACTTGACCTTTAAAGTGCAGACTGTAATTATATAAAATACCATCAATAAAGCAGTTCATCTTGTTTAATAACATAGAACATGTCACAGCCGTAATCATCTTAGTAGACGTTTAGATCAACTTTCCCCAGCTTTGTGTTTTTCCGGGGATTTGGGCTTCATCCTCTGTAATCTTCAACCACAATGTGTAATTGGTCATGTTGTTTTAGAATTAGGAAAATTGAATTCAAAACTATTTGGAGGAAATTGTTGGGAAAGGGCTGCCTTAAAACTCCATGAAATGGCCTTCCTCTTTTGTGTTGATATAAAGCCTCTTACTAAATTTCCAAATTCATGTTGGGTAAAAAGACTTTTTCAGGTGGCTTCTGGAGAATCAGCTTCAGTCTGCAACCTTGGCATGTCATAGATACGTGCTTTTAAAAAATGAATGACTGATAAAAATAGAATGGTCTGATCAAGCCGTATTTCTCTCTCTGCCACTAATTCACTTTGTTCAAGGCACAAAGTTCTTTCACACATCCTAGACATGGGAGAATGCTACACCGATAATTGACGTTATGCTTCAAGCTGTTGCTGTGACATCTGCGTTGGCAGAACAGAGTGATCAGAATAGGGTTTTTTTCCATTCTTCCGAGACTGGTAGAGTAAGTTTAGCCTATTGTAGAAAATGCAAAAATCATTTAATGATTTTTGACATTAATTTATTAATTGGAAGCATGCTTGTGTAACTGTGTTGGGATGACTTTGGGGGAACTTGAGTGAAGAGACGTGGAATAGATCAGAGGCCATTCTGGATAGTGAACACAGCAAGAAGCTTAGGAGGAGCAATCCTTACGTTATTCAGCTGTGAAGGTGATGGCAGGAAAATTGTACTTTCAAACTTGTTAGATTCTGTTAATATAGCTTTACAAAGAGTAGAATTAGCTTATCGGGCCATGTTTTCTCTCTGGTTTACCTGGTAAGGCTGATAGCTTATCAACAATTGGAATGAGCTCACTTGAAACAGAATGAGGCATCACCAATATGATGCAGCTGGGCCTCTATAAATAAATCTATTTTAAACCATTTTCACCTAATATTCTAACATACAACTCTTTCCTCCAGCAGTGCCTAATCTAGGCCCTTCCCATTAGCTGTCTCCTATCTGTTCTTCACCATTGCAGTTTATGCTGCAATGCCTATCATTTCCAGCCAGTGTGTCATTTAATTAATCTAGAGCAGGGGTGTCAAACTGCCAGCCCGCGGGCCGGACGCGTCACGAAGAAACCGCGCCCACCCCATTGCCGGCATTGGGGGAAAAGTTCCGATATGTTGCGCGATGTCACGTGATGTCGCGAGTTTGACATGTCTGATCTAGAGCATAGGTGTCCAAACCTTTGGCTTGCCTGGGCCACCTGGAGTGAATTGGATCACATATAAAATGTATAATATACTTAACGTATATAAATAACAATATTTTTATATAAGTTTTAGTATCTTGTGGGGTCCCATTATTATTTCTCCAGGGCTACGTACGGCTGTGAGTTGTGGGTTGGATATGCCTGATCTAGGGGCAAGATGGGGAAGACCTTGAGTTTGGAGATGGAGATTCCTATTTACCTCTGAAATCAACCACGTTCATTTCATGTATTCAGTTTTTGGTGTATCAGAACTGCATCACGGAAGTCATCTAACATCAGCAACTCTCATTTTCCCATTGCTGCTAGACTATTATGGGAATTCTGCCTTGCTTGTTATAAATGTGTCCTGCTTGGAATAAATTGAGTGGAATATGTAAGCATAAAAGGTAAAGGTAAAGGTTCCCTCGCACATGCGTGCTAGTCGTTTCCGACTCTAGGGGCCGGTGCTCATCTCCGTTTCAAAGCCGAAGAGCCAGCGCTTGTCCGATGACGTCTCCGTGGTCATGTGGCCGGCATGACTAGACGCCAAAGGCGCACGGAACGCTGTTACCTTCCCACCGTAGTGGTCCCTATTTTTCTACTTGCATTTTTACGTGCTTTCGAACTGCTAGGTTGGCAGAAGCTGGGACGACTAACAGGCACTCACTCTGTTACGCGGCACTCGGGATTCGACCTGCCAAACTGCCGGACCTTCTGATCGACAAGCTCAGAGTCCTAACCCACTTACATACTTAGTCACCGCCCCCCCATCCCACTTCAAGGAAGATGCGTTTTGCTTCTAGCACCTTCTAACAATATTTGCATACCTATCTTGATTTGAAAACGTTAACTGAATTAAGGGAAGTTTCTTGTCTGGCATTTGAAGTTCACTTGATTTTTCAAATTACCAGAAGCTTAATCACTGCTTAAATTTTCAGTTGCTCAGTTATCAATTATAACTGCAACCTTTTTGCAACCTTCTGACAAGCAAGGTCAATGGGAAGCCAGATGCATTTAACAACTGAGTTACTTAAATATTAGTTACTTAAAATTATATATTTAAAAAGTAATCCATTTTGTGTTTTGTTTTCATTATTACGCTATCTATAATATACTCGTAGCCCCAAGTAAAAAGCAGACTTTTCTTTCTGTGCTTATCCTTAATGCCTTTTTTTATCTTTGCTTTTTTGAAATATATTTTAACATTACTTGGTCTTTTCCTAAAAGTAACAGTGGAAATTATAATTCTGGTAAATGTGAAAAAAATGGATTACTTTTTAAATATACAATTTTAAGAAAGATCATAAAGCGATTTTAAAAGTTAATTGAATTTCAGAATATTTCAGAAGTTAGTCAGTTGTTTAGTGGAACAAAATGTACGATTTCTGTGGGGATCCCTGTTTTGCTTGCTTGATTTTTTAAACCAGACTTTGTTCTTCAAGGATGAAAGCAGAGTCTCCATCTGTCTTGAAGCTTGAAATTAGATGACTTGATCTAATGGTACTTTTCAGAGACCTCTGTAGAAAATGGATAACTCCATGAAACAAATCTTAATCCATTCTTTGGCTAGTAAAATAAAATTGAGTTCATAAAAAAAAAGATTTGTGGACTTTTCTTGTTAAGACTAACTTTCCATCCGGGAAACTTTGTTCCAAATGTTTAGCGTAATACAAAGAGTTGATGCACATTCTTGGGATTTTGTCATGGAAAGGAAGCAAGAAGAAGAGATTGATTTGACATTATAGAAGAAAAATGTTGTTGTTAGTTGCGAAGTCGTGTCCGACCCATCGCGACCCTATGGACAACGTTCCTCCAGGCCTTCCTGTCCTCTACCATCTTCTGGAGTCCATTTAAGCTCACACCTACTGCTTCAGTGACTCCATCCAGCCACCTCATTCTCTGTCGTCCTCTTCTTCTATTGCCCTCAATCTTTCCCGGCATTAGGCTCTTCTCCAGTGAGTCCTTCCTTCTCATTAGGTGGCCAAAGTATTTGAGTTTTAGCTTCAGGATCTGGCCTTCTAAAGAGCAGTCAGGGTTGATCTCCTCTAGGACTGACCGGTTTGATCGCCTTGCAGTCCAAGGGACTCGCAGGAGTCTTCTCCAGCACCATAGTTCAAAGGCTTCAATTCTTTGGCGCTCAGCCTTTCTTATGGTCCAGCTTTCACTGCCATACATTGCAACTTGGAAGACCATAGCCTTGACTATACGCACTTTTGTTGACAGGGTGATATCTTTGCTTTTTAGTGTGCTATCTAGATTTGCCATGGCTTTCCTCCCCAGGAGCAAGCGTCTTTTATTTTCTTGGCTACAGTCCCCATCTGAAGTGATCTTGGAGCCCAGGAAAATAAAATCTGTCACTACCTCCATTTCTTCCCCATGTATTTGCCAGGAATTGAGAGGGCAGGATGCCATGATCTTGGTATAGAAGAACAATAGACACTGGTAAGAAGGTGTGGAGAGTTGCTATACATCAAAAGAAAAGAGTCAGCCAGCTAAATCTGAAGGCCAGATTTACGATTGGGCAAAGAGATTGTATATATTGTTGTTGTTGTTAGTTGTGAAGTCGTGTCAGACCCACCGCGACCACATGGACAACGTTCCTCCAGGCCTTCCTGTGCTCTACCATCTTCCGGAGTCCATTTAAGCTCACGCCTACTGCTTCAGTGACTCCATCCAGCCACCTCATTCTCTGTCGTCCCTTTCTTCTCTTGCCCTCAATCTTTCCCAGCATGAAGCTCTTCTCCAGTGAGTCCTTCCTTCTCATTGTATATATATATTGTCTGTATAAGAGATTGTATGTATATTGTATATACCCTTGGATCTTCATCTTGATCTCTTAGTTTTATACTGGGAGCGTTTTGACACAAAACTTTTGAATTTTAGTTTGAAACCCAGTTTCCTATGATTCGTCCCCCAGTTGACCTTAATTATTCCAAAGAACTCTCAGCTACGCAGTGACTTTTGCCCTCGATAACTATTCATATCCATGTTTGAACAAACCTGGACTTACAGCAGGAGATAAGCAGTGTCTACTGCATTTCTCCTGGGAACAAACCTCTGCTCCTTCTTTTGCTAACCAACAACATTGTGGTGTAACAGATGATTTAAGCCAGGGCGTATTTAACTTGATGGAATATGTGACAATTTTGAAAGCTGAAAATTCTACAGGCCCAACCCAAACCTGGATTTCCTGCACTGTTTTTTTTTAAAAAAATACCCTGTGGAAAAAAGTTGATGCGTTGAATGTATGCGGGCGGGGAAATTGCAAATCTGTGTGCACATATTTATTTATTATTAGAAAAAGATTAAACTTATCATTCAGGGCACACTGTTCTGAAAAGATGGTATGAAGTGCATAATACCATTGCAGGTGTCTCAGAAGTTTTGGAAATTCACTGCTGATTTCCCCCCCCCCCCCCTATATGTAGAAATCTTGTGTGGGGTTGAGGGTATATGTGTGAGAAAGAGAAGGCAACAATAATTCTTTGACTTCTTAGCTGGACCAATTCCTGTAGTGCAGGGGTGTCAAACTCAATTTCATTGAGGGCCGCATCAGCATTGTGGTTGCCCTCAGGGGGCCGGGTGGGTATGGCCAGGGTGGGCGTGGCCTACTGGGTGGGCGTGGCTAGAGTGTGTATGGCCTACTGGGTGGGCATGGCCAGCTCTACATCATTTGCGTCAAGGGTGCCTATGGGGGCCTGGGCAGGAGTGGGTCAGATCTGAGGGTCTCTGGCAGAAGGAGGGTCTCTGGGCCAGGGCCAAGGCAGAGGGGGCCATTCCCTCAGTCTTTCCAGGATGGCTTCGCGGGCCACATGAAGCCACTTCGCGGGCCGGATCTGGCCCCCGGGCCTTGTGTTTGACATGTCTGCTGTAGTGGATCCTGGCAAAGGTTGCTGCCACGCAGACTTAAGTTCAAATTCAACTAGCTGAATCTATCCTGAAAGCTTCATGTCTTTTCCCCCCCAGTGACCAGATGGTGACTTTTGTCCTTTCCACTTCCCTGATGGGAATCAGTAAACCAATTTATCAATCAAATTATGTTTTCTCACTACTGTGGTGGCCCTTGGGCAGTCCGCTGTTATTATTTTGCAGCTGATATCATGGTTGACGCCAGATGACAAAGAGTCTCATCATAGCAGAGCCAGGCCTTTTTTTCTGGGACAGAAGCCAAGATCCCTGCCCATGCTTTCAGAGAGATAGAGAAAGATTTTCTAGATGGGAACTTAAATCGATCAGGCTCCGTTAATTTAGAGAGATTCAAAATATGTAGGTCCTTTTCTGTAACTCTTTGACCCAAGTAGATTGCAGGAAGGTTGATCTGCCATAGGAGGTCATGTGAACCTTTCTCTCTGGTTTGGTCCTTCAGCACTAAACCATTTTCTTTTGAAGATGGAGTTCCAAGCTTCTCTTCCTTGTCTAAAATGTTGATTGATATCTCTGTTTTTTTAAAAGATGATGGTCTGTTAATTGAGCTTCAGTGACAAGTAACCAGGTCCACACATGCTGCCTTAAACTGCAAATAAAATGGCTGATGATGACTTGGTGCAATATGTGGACCACTTCTGCATATCCTTTAGCAATACAAGCTGTTATTTAAGCATGTTATTTATATCTGGGGTTCCTAAATAGCCTTTCACATATTGCAGTTGACATATTACCTGTTTATCCAGAATTTATTTGGGCATCCACATCACCATTGAAGAATCCCTAGCAAAAGTTCTGGGTTGACTTTGGACTTTGACTGAAGACTTTTGTTTCAATTTTCAGCCAAGAAAATACAGTGCACTTTTGGCATTGGCTGGCAATTCCCTAAAGTGGTTTGAATTCAGTGTGATCAGGTTGTTCCAGGGAGTAGAAGAAAACATTTCCAGAGCAGAGGAAAAGGATACTTGGACTGCTCTTTATGAACCAATTAGGAGGACTCTTGAATAGTTCAATGAGTTCAGTGAGAGTCAGTTGGCTTCCAGGAAAGCTTTGAAGAGTCTCATTTTCATTGAATTCTCCATTATCGGCTGTTGAAGATGACTAAGTTATGAAATTCATGAAAAAAAAAAATTACAACTCTGTTTTATTGAGACTGGCTATATAGGGTATAGCATCAATGTAAAGGTAAAGGTAAAGGTTCCCCCGCACATGCGTGCTAGTCGTTTCCAACTCTAAGGGCCGGTGCTCATGTCCGTTTCAAAGCCGAAGAGCCAGCGCTTGTCCATGGTCATGTGACCGGCATGACTAGATGCCAAAGGCGCACGGAACGCTGTTCCCTTCCCACCGTAGTGGTCCCTATTTTTCTACTTGCATTTTTACGTGCTTTCGAACTGCTAGGTTGGCAGAAGCTGGGACGAATAACAGGCGCTCACTCTGTTACGTGGCACTTGGGATTCGACCCGCCAAACTGTTGACCTTCTGATCGACAAGCTCAGCGTCCTAACCCACTGAGCCACCGCGTCCCTTTATAGCATCAATATAGACTATAATAATATAATCAGTTTACAATCAGACTAGACCTGGAGGGGTCCTTGGAGGTCTTCTACTCCAACCCCCCCTCCCCTGCTCAAGCAAGAGACCCTAGACCAGTGATGGCGAACCTTTTAGAGACTGAGTGCCCAAACTGCAACCAAAAACCCATGTATGCATCATTGGGTGCCGGGTGGGTGCGGCCCATTGGGTGGGCATGGCTGCGTTGGTAACAGCACACTGGGTGGGACTAAAAAGTTCAATCAATCCCAACTTTGTCGGATCTTTTTTTCCCCCCCCCGTGAGAAGTTGAAATTGATTGATTGAACTTTTTTTTTTGTGCACATGGCAGAGGCCTAAAGCGAAAAGGTTTTTATAAAACCCAGCTGAAGGCCTAGGACTGGGGCCCTAAACCATTTAAGACAAGTGGCTGTCCAGTCTCTTCTTAAAAACCTCCAGTGATGAAGCACCCACCACTTATAAAGGCAAACTTCTCACTGTTAGGAAGTTTCTCCTTAATTCCAGTTTTTTCAAGGCCATCTCCATACTCTTGTATACCGACAAATCACAACTGCAGTGGGTCAAGTTAAGCAGCTCAGTTGCAAGATATAGTTGGGATGAAAATTGCAATTGGCCAATTAGGTTCTCTTTGAGGAAAAAAAAAAGAATCCGTTTCATTCAGGAGAGGGCAATGCTGGGGCCTCAAGTTGTTCAGCCTGATTATAGTGGATTGACCATTATTATTCCTGTGTTTCTAGAAGTTAACCATAGTTCATAGATTTGTTACTGTTTTAATGCATACTCAGTCTGTGGTTTCTTGTAGAATGGAACATGAGGCCTTGCAGCTAGAAAAGCAGCATGTCCATAAGGTCTATGAAAGCACAGCCTCTTATTTCAATGACTTGCAAGGCAAAGCGTGGCCTCGGGTCCGACAGTTTCTACTTGAACAGAAGCCCGGCAGCCTGATTGCAGATATTGGTAAGTTTGTTTGTTTTTTTTTAAAAAAATCTCTCTGTAGAGATCCTGAATAAGATGGAAGAAAAGAGATGACAAGAGAATCACAACTGTGTGAGGAGCTCGTAGGCAGAATGGCAGTTTTGGATGTTGGGAGGAGAACGATCAGAAAAATGGCTAATTCCCTCTTCTGAATTATATTGATAAGCCAAGGTAGGTATTAGTTGGCCATTTTTGTCTTATTTGGTCTCCTCAGATCTAGATAGCCAGAATGTTATTCTGTATGGTTCAAACCCTCTCTGAAGAAATGAAATTATCTGTGTACTTTAGATTATACAGGATCTACACAGCGTGTAAAAGCACAGAAATATTCCTCGCCTTGGAGAGCAGGAGTGGAAGTCATATAACATGCCTCCCCTTTTGTCTTAAGGGTCCACTTTTGAACCCTACGTTCTTCACACACAGCACACTGATGCTAGAAACCAATCCTATTGTTGAATCTGTCAGGCCTCCTTTTCAATAGAATAGAATGGAATGGAATAGGAATTAATAGAATAGAATAGAATAGAATAGAATAGAATAGAATAGAATAGAATAGAATAGAATAGAATAGAATAGAACAACAGAACAGAATAGAATGTAGAAAACAGAACAGAGCAGAATTGGAAGGGATCTTGGAGGTCTTCTAGTCCAGTCCCCTTCTCAAGCAGGAGAACCTAGACAGGTGAATGTGTAGTCTCTTCTAAAGATCTCCAGTGATGAGGCGCCCACGATTTCTGGAAGCAAGCTGTTCTACTGGTTGATTGTCCTCACTGTCAGGAAGTTTCTCCTTAATTCCAGGTTGTTTCTCTCCTTGATCAGTTCACAACCATTAACAAGACTCCAGTCCATTTCCAGCAATGAGGGGTGTTTTAAGTTCCCTCCAAGTTAGAAAACCCACCATTATTCCTGATGTTCAAATGAAAATGCAGGAATCCTGGGACAACTGCCCACGTTTTGGGTTTAAACATGTTCAGGGGAGCTAAGCAGGACTGTGTTGTGTTGACCATGGACATCTTTCTGATTTCCTGGTTTCTTCTATGTAAAAAAATTCTCATGAACAAAGGCAATCAATCTCGCAATAAAAAAAAATCTCTTTTGTTTGGCTTAAGGTTGTGGGACTGGAAAATATCTTGATGTCAACCACCTAGTGTATAATCTTGGATGCGATTATTGTGGCCCCTTAATAGAGATTGCAAGAAATAAAGGCTGTGAAGTAATGATCTGTGATAACCTACACCTCCCTTTTCGGGATCTGTGCTTCAATGCCATCATCTCCGTGGGAGGTAAGAGATTTTAATTGTCTGAACAGCTAAGATAAAAGGAAACACTTTTCAATATGCACCACTTGACACTACATTAATATTTCCTAATTTACTTACTATAGGAAGATTAGATAATAGGGATTTTACATAAGCATTCTTAAAAAAAACAAGGGTGCACGGCTACAGGGGAAAAGAAGACAAAGGTAGACTAAAAATATTTGGAGGTTGTCGTTTTTCTCTGGTGAGCTAATTTATGAATCAATCAGCCTTTTCCCATTGGGAGAGCATTTAAGGAAAGACCCTATGCCTCGTTCCCAGAATTTCCAGTTGAAAAAAGTGCTCCAACCCAGTAGGTGTTGTGATTCAGGGTCAGCCTGTGGGGTCGGCAGTTGGGTCGGACGACTCAGAGGAGGAGGAGGGGGGTGTTGAAGAGCTTGCTGAGGGGATTGGACAGCTTGATGAGAGCCCTCAGCCAGGCCCCTCCCACTTGGTCACCACGGAGACCCAGCTGTGTGAGCCTGACAGTGTGGATGAAGACGACCCACAGCTGGCCCTGTTCAAGGACGCCCGACGCAGGAGGCAGTCAATTAGGAGTAAACAGAGGAAGGCAATGGGGCTCCTCGGAAGGAGGCAGAGAGAAGCCACGCCCTGAACTGTATTTAAGGGGAATGTGTGGGGAGGGCTGGTTTGCTGAAGGCAACCGCTTGGATACTTTGTGTTTCTTAAAGCTCTTGTTTCTTGGTTCGTGTCTTGTTTGTTTTTGTAGCTATAAATTTGGCAGGCGTAATTCCAGCCTCTTGCCGTTTGTAAAGGGGTTGTCCCTGCCTTTTCTGCAGGGCCGGTAGCAGGCTGGTACAGAACAGTAGGCTGAAAAGAACTGATATTTGAAAATTTTAAGCAGGGATGTTTCTCTTCATTTTATACCCAATATTTTTAAACTGAACATAGCTGGGTATAAGCAAACTCGGAAACTTGGAAAATAAACATGCACGAATGATTCCCTTATTTTTAGAAGGGGTGTGTGTGTGGGGGGGGACAGAATAATTTGCTTGGGCTGGAAGCAACAAGAGGATGCAATGCTTTGTTGATTAGAGAGCGTGATACATCAGAAAGTTATATCAGAAATTGCCTGGGTACATAGTGGGCAGAACTGAATTAGGTACAGCCGTAGTTGTAAACCTGCAACAACATATGTGCTTTGGGAAAATGGGAAAACACGGGAAGTGGGAAAACGTGATATCCCTGACACAGGGAGAAAAAAAAGGTTGTTAAAGAAACACATTGGAATCTAAGCTACAATGTGCATTTTTCTCCATACAAATCGGTATTTGCGAAGCTGACAAGTGATTATAGTGAATTTAGACCTGGTCATCTGCTAAAATCTCAGAAAAGGCGAAGTCTTCCCTTCAGCCTTTGGACTAGCTTTGCAATGAAAGAGAGGCAAGGAGGACTGGATGAGACGGTTCTGTATCATTATGTGCAGCATCTACATTCAATTCTCTGTTCAAAAATGGAAGGGTGTTGATAAAGTATAAGAGAATTAAATCATTTCCATAGCCTTACTTTTAAAGTTTAGATATAATTTGCATGTATTTTGCACCTGTATATTTTTAGTTTAGTTTAGTTTTCTTTTTAAAGTTTTCTTTTTAATAATTTTCATTTTCAGTTTTTCCATTAGTTTAATATGAATCCTTTTTTCACCCTACAGGTTTTTCTATATAATAGGCTTCCTCTTTGAAGTATATATATTTTTTAAATTCAGTGTTGTTGTTAGCTGTGAAGTCGTGTCCGACCCATCGCGACCCTATGGACAACGTTCCTCCAGGCCTTCCTGTCCTCTACCATCTTCTGGAGTCCATTGAAGCTCATGCCTACTGCTTCAGTGACTCCATCCAGCCACCTCCTTCTCTGTCGTCCCCTTCTTCTCTTGCCCTCAACCTTTCCCAGCATGAGGCTCTTCTCCAGTGAGTTCTTCCTTCTCATTAGGTGGCCAAAGTATTTGAGTTTCAACTTCGGGATCTGGCCTTCTAAAGAGCAGTCAGGGTTGATCTCCTCTAGGACTGACCGGTTTGATTACCTTGCAGTCCAAGGGACTCACAGGAGTCTTCTCCAGCACCATAGTTCAAAGGCCTCAATTCTTTGGCGCTCAGCCTTTCTTATGGTCCAACTTTCACAGCCATACATTGCAATTAAATTCAATAGATGCATACAAATACAGCTATTTTGTTTATATACAATATTGCATATTTATAGCTAGCAGTGATGTATTGCTATGTCCTCTTGTGATGGTTCTGCTTAATTTTGTTTTATTTGGATGTTTGATTTATGTGTGGCCTTTGGCTGTAATAAATGGATTGACTGATTGATTGATATAGCTAGCTTTTTTCAAGAAATGTTAACTTTAAAAAAAAATTAGTTTAGAAAACTTTCAAAAGATAATATCTCCCTTGACTCAGGCTCACTCTGGTAACCACACAGACATACCAGTAATATTATTATTATTATTATTGCTGGTCACAGTCAGCCAGATGTTTAGACTGGTTTGGCATTTTTACCCACCTGTCTTTTCCATCAAGGATCTAGGATAGGCAGATGTTCTTGTTTGATGGTGTTAAAGGTACCATTGCAGGATGTAAGCTGTTGCAACCAAAGCTGCCTTTTGAAATTGGCATGCTGTGGTATTACTGATCTGTGCCAGTGGTATATTATGAGCCCTGGTGGCACAGTGGTTAGAATGCAGTACTTGTAGGCTACTTCTCCTGACTGCTGGCTGCCAGCAGTTTGGCAGCTCAAGTCTCACCAGCTCAAGGTTGACTCAGCCTTCCATCCTTCCGAGGTCGGTAAAATGAGGACCCAGATTGTTGGGAGCAACATGCTGACTCTGTAAACTGCTTAGAGAGAGCTGTAAAGCACTGTGAAGCTGTATATATGTCTAAGTGCTATTGCTATGGCTATTATTGTTTGTAGTATTATTAGTAGTAGTATTGCTGCTACTGGTAACAAAATGGAAGCCATCTGCTATTATCTTCTTACAGCTTTTTTTTCTTTTTCCCCCTTTTACTTCTCAATCTAGTCCATTGTGGCATTTCTATAGATCTCCCATAAACTGAAAATGGAAGAATTAAACAAATTAGGCTAGAAGGCAATGGATTTTATGAGTTGCTTAGTTGTTGTTGTTGTTGTTGTTTTGGTCCTCTAATAGCTGGCAAAGCTATTCTTCCATTTTATCGTGCAGCATAATAGAACCAAGAATTAATTTTGAAAATATTGAAAATGCTACAAATGAACGATAACACTCTCGAACCATAACTATAAAGACATTTAAGTCAAAATATGCATATCCCTAATGAAAGAACACTTTTCCTTTTTTTTCTTTCTTTCTTCCCAGTGATTCATCATTTCTCCACAAAACAAAGACGAATCCAGGCGATCCAGGAAATGGTCAGGGTGCTGGTCCCAGGTGGCCAAATGATGATTTACGTCTGGGCTATGGAGCAAAAAAACCGACATTTTGAGAAACAGGACATCTTTGTCCCTTGGAACAAAGCCTTGTGTTCACGGTTGCTTTCAGAACCTAATAAAGCTGGCATTGCATCCCCTGTGGAATCTCAGACCATGCACTCAAAGCCACCGGTAGGTTCAAAATGCAGTCACCCTGGTCTCCTTGATCAGAAGCATCCTCTGAGATTGGGTAACTGCCTGCCTGGATCCTGCTGCGTGAAAATGACGGAAGACGAAGAAAAAAGATTTTACGGTGCCTTCGGGAGACCTTTTCGTTCCTGGTTTTCCTCCCGATCGCTTGACGAGTCCGCCTTAAGAAAGCCAAATGAAAAGACGGAGCCCTTGAAGGATGTGGCGGGATGGACCAGCAGCTCTATTTCTATTCAGCCCCTCAGGCACTGCAGTGTAGACTTAGGGTGTCAGTCAGCATTGCTCAGGGAACGGCAGCTAGATCACTACGATGACGTGTTTACAAAGTGTGTGGCTTGTAAAGAGATCCAGCGGCTGGCAGCTTCAGGGTCATTGAGGGGTTTTAACGGGAAGCCAGCGACATTAGTCCAACACCACAACGGGGAAACCTCATTTCTCAGAGGGTCTGTGGAAAACATAAAGAATAGCTGTAGCCATCAAAGCAAGAGTCATTCTTTTGCAGGGAAACCCTTTAGACGGATCTCATCTGTTGGCTCTAGTGACTTGGTGGTAGACTCAGCGGTGGCGGTGGGAGACCCTATGGTTAATGGGCAGGACCCCAGAGCCTTTATGCGCTACTACCATGTTTTTCGCGAAGGGGAGCTGTGCGCTCTCCTCGAAGAAAACATTCCCGAGGTTTGCATCGTAAGTTCGAGCTATGACCATGGAAACTGGTGCATTATTGTGAAGAAAACAATAAGCAACGGCTGAAAAGTTAGGCTTACAGAAACTGTGATCGAAGGAATGTTAATACATTTTGCCAACCTTGGGACATCCATTCTGTGTGCAAAGATGTCACTACGAAAGAATAGCACTTAATGGTTTGTCGAAGAACAAGCTTTTTACAAATGCCCGTCCTCAATTTATGTTGCTTTTAGGCAATTTGGCGGTGCTTTTTTTTTAAAGCATTTTATAAATAAAACTTTTTACAAGAGACGGAAGGAGACATTTCTTCATTCCCCCTCCCCCCACTCCCCTGAAAATACAGGTAGTCCTCAACTTACCACCACAGCGGAGTCCAACTTGCTAAGTGAAACATTTGTTAAGTGAATTTTAAGCCCCATTTTATGACCCTTCTTGCCCCAGTTGTTAAGTCACTGTTAAATTAGTAACACAGTTGTTAAGCGAATCTGGCTTCCCCATTGACTTTGCTTGTTAAGTTGCAAAAGGGGATCATGTGACCCCGGGACACTGCGACCGTCATAAGTATGAAGCAGTTGCCGAGTGTCTGAATTTTGATCATGTGACCTTGGGGATGCTGCAATGGTCATAAGTGTGAAAAAAGGTTATAAGTAACTTTGAATGATCATTAAATGAACTGTTGTAAGTCGAGGACTACTTGTAGTAACTTCCCAATGAAATGGCAGTACAATCTGTGCTTGCGTTTTACCATCTGAGCTTTTTTTGGTCAGGAATTTGGTGAAATACACTTTTAATTTTTAAAATGCTCTTTTAAAGTAATGTTGCTATCTAAATAGACTGCCAAGACTGGGGGTAGGCAGCCTTGGCTCTTTTATGACTCGTGGACTTCAATTCCCAGAATTCCTGAGTCAGCCATGCTGAGGGGAAAGGGAGAGCTCTCCAAGCTGAGCCATGCTGGCTCAGGAATTCTGGGAGTTGAAGTCCGGCTGACTCAGGAATTCTGGGAGTTGAAGTCCACAAGTCATGAAAGAGCCAAGGTTGCTTTCCCCTGGCCAAGACCTAACAGTGCAAAAGTCCCTAAAAAAATGAAGGCCGCTTCCTGTGGAATTTTAAAGAGGTGAGGCAGAAAAGGCCCAGATACCAAAAGAGGACAAAATGAGTTGTCCCCAAAATATCTCCAGGGAAAAAAAAGCAAACGATCTCCGTAGAAGAGGTGCTGATTGCAAACACTCAACAACAATATGATTTTTAATCTGCAGCTGCAGGGACACAACAGCTATGGATAGTCCCCATTTAACAAACAGTTCAGTTATGATGGTGATGAAAAAGTAGCTTCATGACCAATCCTTGCATTAACGATCTTTGCGGGTCTGTAAAGCAAAGGGAAGCTGACATAAGATCATAAACACTGTTGCAGTTTCACTTGGCTACCACTTCACTTAAGGACCGAGTTGCCAGCCCCAATTGTGGTTGCTATACGAGATCTGAGCAAAGTCAGTGAATGCTTCTGTTTAAGGTGCTGTTGAATGAGCTGCAAAATTTCAAACACTCCCCAAAACGTACATTTTCCATAGGCCTCCTTCAGGCAGCGACAGTTTTCTTGGCGTTTCCAAGTCTACATGAGTTGTGACTAGCTTTCAGCAGGATTTAATGAAATAAACCAACTTCAAACCATATGCTTGTTTTCCTAAACCCCTAGCTTTAGGGCCAACCATTTATTTTGGCTTAAACTATGTAAACATTTCCCATCTTCCCTGTGAAGCCAACTAAAAAAATTAGACCCAGGAGAGGAAATGATTCTATGCATGTATCACTAAATCATTGTTTAGTACAGGGGTAGGCAATCTTGGCTCTTTTATGACTTGTGGACTTCAACTCCCAGAATTCCTGAGCCAGCCACGCTGAGGGGAAAGGGAGAGGTTTCCATGCTGAGCTATGCTGGCTCAGGAATTTTGGGAGTTGAAGTCCACGAGTCATAAAGCGGCCTAGGCCAGGGTAGGCAACCTTGGCTCTTTTATGACTCGTGGACTTCAACTCCCAGAATTCCTGAGCCAGCCATGCTGAGGGGAAAGGGAGAGGTTTCCATGCTGAACTATGCTGGCTCAGGAATTCTGGGAGTTGAAGTCCACGAGTCATAAAAGAGCTAAGGCTACCTACCCCTGGTTTAGTATTATGCTCAAGCAGTCTGTTTCCTTGCAGTGAATTAACTGTTATCAGTGAACGTCTACTTTAGATATAGTTGTTGCAGCTGCTCCTTCAGTGTATTCAATAACAAGTTAATCCGAAAAAAAGAACTAAGGACTCTTCTTGTTTGATATGCAGACTTGATGATCTGTCCAGAAGCAGTTTTTTAAATTCACAGGACTATTGATTTTTTAAAAAATGTTATTATCTGATAGCTTAGTTATCACATAATACCCGATTTTATCTGATATATAAGAACATTAATTAGAGATAAGCAGTTCCTAACACCTTAGTTTTGTGTCCTTTGAAAATAATCAATTTTTTTAAAAATAGGTTGCTGTTTCTTAATAGTACATTTTTTTTCTTCTCCTGGGTAGAGATGGTGAACATTTAGAAATAAATGTTTAGTTTCAGCTGGAACTTTTTTCCCCTACAGGTGCAACAATAAGCTGGCCAGATTCACTTGGTAGTGAAATAGGTGGCATATAAATTAAATAAGTATATAACCTCTATACTGTAATAGGGAAAAACCTCACTCCCTAAATTGCTTTCTGCTATATAATAATGCTGATTTATAAATATATTTTTGACTTCTATTGAGAACAAATCCAATTTCTTCAGAATGAACTTCAATTTATGTTAAGCTGAAAACATAAATGATGCTTAAAATGTCTTAACTCTAATCAAAACTCTGGAGATTAGCTTTAAAGAGCAAGTGTCTGTAAGCTATTGAGTTTGTGAGGACTTTTCAACGGACAGGATGTTACACATATTAAAAACAAGGTAGAAAAAATAGAAGTTCAAAAATTAAGCCAAATACTGAAGCCTTAAACTTTGCATTTCAAAATTTAGTTTATAACTGAATGCAAAGCAGTTCAAAAGAGGCTGGCATTGGTTAAGTACCCAATATGTAATCATTTCAGTCTCCTTGCTTCAGATAATCTGGAAACTGACTGATTTCAAGAATGGTATCAACCAGTTGTGCTTTGGGGGATGAAGTGATCTCCAATGGTCTCCAAGATCATTATAACCATGGTTACTTGGTCTAGACCAGGGTGTCCAAGCTTGGCAGCTCTAAGACCTGTAGATTTCAACTCCCAGAGTTCCCCAACTAGGGGAATTCTGGAAGTTGAAGTCCACAAGTCTTAAAAGTTGCCAAGCTTGGACACTCTTGTTCTAGAACTATACTCAGCAACATTCTGGTTTTCTTGTCAGAATGGCCTGGGTCCTCGTTCACACAACAGTTGGCAGAGTGTCACTTATCTTTCATCCACACAACAAGCGAAAGAGATTATCCATATTCTTTTCAAAAGGGAGGTTTTGAACCCAGTTCCATTTCTGGTTCATCATTGCATCCTATGGGATGTTTTCTCAAATCACCTGTCTAGTGTAGAATCCGGGGATTTCACGATGGGCTCTCACCTAAGGTCCTCACTGTTATAACCCTGGTTGGCTTTTTCCAGATGAGATGATCAGGCTTGGCTAAGTGCTATGAGACCATTTTATTTATTCTACAAAATCAAGGTACATTTTGAAAGGCTTTGTTGGATCTTGAAGATTGCACTGCCATTCATTATTGTCTTTTCTTCCTCCGAGTAACTTATCCTCCTGCATTTTAAAAAATCCAATCCATCTCATTTCCCCCCACCTCTGTATAGAATTTCATTAGAACATCTCTTGTTTTTGAGGCATCATTGCAGTGGGTTATTCCCCGCCCCCCCTTACTTCTACATCACAGGTGCTGTAGTCACATGTTAAGGAAAACTATACTTGGAGCACAATCAACAGAACTACATAAATAATAGTGCTGTAACTTGCAGGATTGCTTGGAGAAATTTGAAGAGTTGTGTACCTGTTATTTGTCTTTGTAGATTAAATGCATGCTACAAGTCATGAACATGGGGTTCCAAAGATGGGAGAAGACTCCAATGCTGCTGCTCTTTCATGTGACTTTAAAAATGACATCTGGTCAATCTATGTGTGCCAAAGCAAAAAGATGCTTTGGATATTCATAGCTGCCAAGAAAAAAACCAAGAAAACAAAAGTTGACTACGTCATCTGCTAAAGGAGAGGAGATGCAAAACAATCATAGATTTCCTTCCTACCAATTCTTCCCCTCCTTACCACCTCAATTAAGTGGAAGGAGCAAAAGGTTTATTCAAAATAGGTTCCGCTCTTTTGAAGCCCTTTGAGTTGGCCCTAAATGCAGCACTGTTTGGTTAGGATACATCTAAATCATTACCACTCAGAAATCCTGCAACTCAGAAAATCCATAAAAGCAACAGAAAAAAAACATTGGGTTTTAGACATTGGCTTGGCATCAGGATGATGAGCTAGTAGGGTGTTAGGTGCCTAATAGTGATCCAAATACACACTGAACAGGAAGGAATCCCTACTACACATTTAGCCAGGTGGTACTCTTAAGTCTAAGACTTTTTGCATTACAGGTAGTCCTTGACTTAACACCACAAATGGGACCGGAATTTCGGTTGTATGTTATTGAGGTCATAAGTCGAGGCACCACCTGACTGGAATTTATACTTGTTTTTACGAATGTGATTAAGTAAATCACGGTTAAATGAAACACGTGGTTAGTAAGTGAATCACACAGTTATTAAGTGCCAACCCATTTTATCCAATGATCTTTTTGTGTGTGTGTGTGTGTGCGTGCTGAAAAATGCCAAAAATGTTGCAAAACACAACCATATGATTGTGGAACCCTGCAACTGATCATAAATATCAGGCAGTGGCCAAGTGGTCAAAATGCAATTATGTGATCAAAGGGGTGATGTCGCAGTCATAACTTTGAGGATGGGTCGTAAGTAACTTTTTTTTCTAGTCCATCCTATCTTTGAATGGGTCATTAAGTGACTGTCTGTATCAGCACTTTATACCAAGGCTGTCCATGAAGAAAGGGTCAAAAAACTCCAGGAGGTGGTTCTGACATACGGCACATCTAAAAAGGGGGCAGGGCTTTAATTACACAATCACGCCTGCAACTGTAACTTTTTTGACCCCCCCCCCAAACACTTATAATTTATTTTAAAATGATCTGTACGGCTTGCTATTTTTAATGTGATTTGCAAACATCTCCGATTTTACGTTATAGATCCTTATTTTAAATATCTTGCATGAGCTTAAAGCCAATGATAGTCTTGATGATTAATAGAATATTAATGATTCTAATAGTTCTATCAAATTTAATGCTCCTTTCCAGCACTTTTGGCTGGAAGGATGATACAATTGCTGCTCTTTGTCTAGAACTCATAGTGATCCAGGACCAAAGTAAGGAGCTGAACTTAGACTATTTTAGCATTTGATTTACCCCCTTGATGATTTGTATGTCGGGAGAATAAAACTTTAGGGAAGCCCTATTTCTCTCTGGTACATAAACTAGGACAGGGGTCTTCAAACTTGGCCATTTTATGACTTGTGGACTTCAACTCCCAGGCACGCTGGCTGAGGAATTCTGGGAGTTGAAGTCCACAAGTCATAAAAGGGCCAAGTTTGAAGACCCCTGAACTAGGAGGACAGAACTTACAAAGGAAGTGGAGAATGGAACACCTTCCTCTTTGTAGGACCTAGTCATTCTCAGCATGCTGCAGAGGGAAAGAACTCCAATATGCAATAATCATCCCTTTGTAACCCACTTTTGCAATCTGGGTGCAGAGGACTCTGGACAACATCTTTGGATAAACAGATCCAAGTTCACTTGACTGCTGATTTCATGGAGATAGTATTCCATGTTGGAATGCCTTTGGGCAACAACATTGAAATGGGTTACCACCTCTGCTGCCTTCCAGGATATTTTTCAGCTTCTCAGTCCAGACAAAACCCATGAGCTTTGAGGGTTGTCCAGTACAACAGTAATAACAATGCTTAGCTTTCTGGGATCAGACAAGTTCAGCCAGATGTCACCACAGCCGTGGATAAATAGAACTAAGGTTAATATTTAGTAACACAATTTTTATTTAAGCACAATAAATAGCAAGTAATAATTGTGCCAGCAAACACTGAAATTATACGTATCCATATCCATACATATATACACATACACAGATGCCACACACACATGTATATGTATATATATTGTTACCTACAGTAGCAAGTTTAGATAGTAAAAGCTAGCAATAATCTCAGGCTTGTGTGTTTTCTCCTGTCTTTTCCACCATACAAGAAGAATCAGGAAGAATATAAATATTTGCTTTCACTTTGTTTCTGTGTATAAATTTGGGATTACAACTTTTCTGGTGTAAGATACATGGAAACAAATCTGGACCAGAAACCAGAATTTAAAACTGTCACTCAAAAAAGCAAGCCATGTCCAAAGCCATACAAACTTTGCTTTGTCCTCACTACAACAGCAGTTTATCCATTCTCATAGTAGAAAATATTTAGAATTCTGTTTGAATGCAGCCATTTTTTTCTTCAAGATGGGACATATTGAATTAAGATATGATTAAAAAAAAACCAAGATGACAGCCATGATGGAATGCTTAAAGGTCCGTTCTTTATTATACATATGTTGCAAATTAACACCCTGCTTTATGAATTGTGATCTTGACACAAACAAATTGAGACTGTCTGATTTCATCTTGTGGGTAAACCAGGCCATTGTGTGTTACTCAGCCAATCCATCAAATCCTTTGGTTTTTTTAAAATACTTCTTCATTCTAGCAAACCATTTTTATAGGATGACACAGTGATTGTGCTTAATTGTTTTAAATTCAATATTTTTCTTCTTTAGCTGCTGATACTACTGTATTTCAGTAGCATGGGGTGGAGATTCTACTTACTCCTGACAACACCTTGTATGTGTATGCATATATAACACACTTGTACACACACTTCCAGGAGATGGGCCATTACAGGATTTAATGCCTTCCAGTTTTTTTAGAAGTGGGCTATGAAGTTCCAGAAGCCTTCTTTTTCACATCCTAACAGATCTAGTTTGGCTTATAATACAATTATTCTAGCATACATCTGGCATACAATATTGGTGCTCCTCAACTTATGACTACAATTGAGCCCAAAATTTATGTTGTTAAGTGAGACATTTAAGTGAATTTTGTCCCATTTGACAACCTTTCTTGCCTCGGTTGTTAAGTGAATCAACATGGTTGTTAAGTGAATCTGGCTTCCCCATTGACTTTGCTTGTCAAAAGGTCACAAAGGGTGATCACATGACCTTGGGACACAGCAACGGTCATAAATATGAACCAGTTGCCGAGCATCTCAATTTTGATCACATGATCATGGGGATGCTTCGAAGGTCGTATCTGTGAAAAACGGTCATAAGTCTCTTTCTTTAAGTGCCGATGTATCTTTGAAGGGTCATAAACAAACTGTTGTTGAGAATTACCTGTACATTTTTTTTAAAAAAAATGGAGCACCAGTTGCAAAGATCCACTTTTTTAAAAAAAAAAAGTCTATCACATGTGCTGCATGTAAAAATGGAACAAATTGTGGCTGCCATCTTGTTTTGTTCTCATACCAGTTTCTCTTGCATGTAAAAGTATATTTCAGGCTAGTTTTTAAAAGTTCCAATAAAACATGATCATGGGAATAATGGCCGAGACCTTTAGACTTTGTAGGCTATTACCAGCATCTGAAATTGAGCTCAGGAAGTAACATTTTCCCAAACGTTCTCTCTCTTTCTTGTGATCCATTTAGACTGAGACACATGCTTCTGTTCTGTCATGCTACTGCAATAAATGCAATATGCCATTGGTCAGCGTGAACAAATTTAACTTTTGGAATTACAGAGGTAATTCTCCCACATGGTTGCCTTTGATGAAACTATAATGGGGATAGTTATTCTATAAGCAGGGGGCAGGATTGGCTTTGTGCAAATTGTACTGAAATGAATTCCCCCTGAATTAAGAAGGGTAATGAGGAATCAACTTGGAGGCACAGGTGGCCTGTCAAAATTACAGTTGCTTTTTGTGGCAAATGTTGCCATTTGTTCTTCATCATGTGCCTGCATTGTACATCTTTTAACGTGGGAGATATCGGCACCTCTTGTGAAGAATTAGACTTTTTTAGTTTATCCAAATGATAGGCAACTATTCTTGAAACTGCATTTGTAGTGGTGAATTCATATAGTCCAAATTCACAGGATACCACACTATAAGATACTGCTGTGCACCTCAGAATGACAGAAATATCATTGCATATTTCATTCAAACTGTTAAAAAACCTTAGAACTCAATGCCAATTCATCAGTTGGTAACGTCTTGCCATGTATTTGAAGTAGCAATTCTCAATATTGTAATTGCCAACTTTGTACCAAATATTGTTCTGTAACTGTCTGAACAGTCATTTAAGTGTTAAACATTGTTTCATTTAAAATGTCCAGATTTTTCAGTGACTCTTCAGTAACTAATAAAATGTAGATATTTGATCATAAAAACCTGCATATGGAATGTTGTATTTTGTTTCATTATAATACAACAAAGCTTTATTTTTTAAAAAAGTGTACCTAAGATTTCTTAGCCTAGAGGGCAGAAAATGGGTTTGAAATTCAACACAATTGGACCACCCCAATTATTCTGCATTGTCACCATAAAAAAAAAATTGGCTGTTGCATTGAAAGTTGCAAATTAGGAATGACAGTGACTGAAATATGTCTAGAGCTGTAAATGTTCAAGGAGCTGAAGGCTTCTGGACTATAAAGACCCTACATTACTTGATTTTACAAATTCCTATTCCCCAATAACCTAAAAAATATAGGAGACACACATAAACTCAATGAGGTCTAAATTGCAACTAAAAATTCATAGGACAAAATAATATTGCCTTAGGACAGTGGAGAAATGTGGATTCCTGTATTGGAATGTGTTTTTTTTTAATGAGAGACACCTACTAGCCCTCCCAATCTTAATGTTACCTTTTGTTGCTTGCCAGTCAAAATAGCTGCAAAGACCCACTTATGTATCTTGTACAACTGGTATTATGTGCCATGCCTGTGCATGAGTAACATATCCTAATACAGTCTTTGAATGTTTTGCTCCACTGAACTTTGCGCCTAGGGCAGAGGTAGGCAACCTTGGCTCTTTTATGACTCGTGGACTTCAACTCCCAGAATTCCTGAGCCAGGGGAAGGAGTGGGCTGTTATGTACTTCAAATGAATAATCAGCACAGATGATTGTAAAATAAAGCTGCTCTCTTGGGAGATTTCTGGCAAAAATGTGCCCTTTATTGGTTCTTTCCAACCTGATCTCTTTGCATTTAAGAGTACTATGTGGTAAAATGTATAGGTAGTCCTCAACCTACAGTCACAACTGAGCCTCAAATTTCTATTAATAAGCAGTGAAGTTATTGAGTTTTTCCTATTGTATGACCATTTTTGCCAGTTGTTAAATGACCTGCTGCAATTGTTAAAGTGAATCATGTGGTTCAGGGAATCTGACTTCCCCCAGGACAGTGCAACTCTCATTAGTACATGCCAGTTGCCAAGTGTCTGAATTTTGATCATGTGACCAGGGGGATGCTGCAATGGTTGTTAAGTGTGAAAACTGGTCATAAGTCACTTTTTTT
Source organism: Vipera ursinii (assembly GCF_947247035.1). Classification (NCBI taxonomy): domain Eukaryota; kingdom Metazoa; phylum Chordata; class Lepidosauria; order Squamata; family Viperidae; genus Vipera; species Vipera ursinii. Next base: position 11,274,943 of record NC_139521.1, read on the forward strand.
AGTGCGGTTGAAACTTTGGTCATTAAATGAATGGTTGTAAATCAAGGACTACCTTATTTTGCGAATATTTAGCATTATCCTCACAAAATATGTCCCCAGTTAACAGTAAAGACTTTGTTCCCAAATTAAATTAACCAAAATTGGGTAAAAGCTTTTTTGGGGGTGGGTGGATAATGACACCTAAACACAGAGACATTTAAATAAAGTCTTTCTGATAAGCTATTTTGGTTAAAGAAAAAAAAAAGTTGGGAAGCGCCGGTCTAACCACTCAATGCAGTTGATGAGGGGAGTTGCTCACAAAAATCCTATGCCTTTTAACAGCATTTGTCAGAAAAAGGTACTACAGGATTCCTAAACAAATTGTTGTGTATCTTTAGCAAATAGTGATGCATCCAGCAGAGGCCAAATACGCCTTTAGGTTCCGCCTAGTGGATTTTAAAAGGCGAAAGATTTATACGAGCTGAAGGGAGCCAGCATTTCTGTTTCTGCTGGTAGACACGTTTGCTGATTTTATTTCCATTTATAACATCCAGGGCAATTATTCAGCCATCGAACAATTTCACACACTGTTATGAAATGGAGAGTAAACCTTTCAGAAATGCTAAACAGCTTGTTTTCCAGTAGAGGGCACTCAAGTCTCTTGAGGTGGATTGCGCACCATTTTAGCTAGAAGACTTTTTGTAGAGTATAAAAAATGTGCCTGATAAGAGAGCCAATCTTCTAGTGAATTTCCTTTAGAAGATATGATAGGGAAATGTCAATACGTCAGTGCAAATGGACATATGTTTCTTTTGTGGATCATTAGCTTGTGAAATTCCTATCGTCCTAGTCTGAGGATAGGCAATGTAACGTGGTACATCTAACTACCTTGGAGTACAATGCTTATAAGCTTGGCAACTGGCCAGCGTGGCAAGGGCTATGAATGTGGTAATCCAAATACATCTAGAAGGCATTTGTTTGCTTTGTTTTACTGTCTTTCTTGCCTGAGAGAAGTATTAGTTGCTTCTGGCACTAACAGACCACTCAGGGCTCCCAGTTATTCACAATATAAAAGATGGGGTCTATAATAGTTCTTACCTGACACATATCATCTTTTGTAAAAGCAAAGTTACAGCTCAACATACACTGGAAAACTTGTTTTACAACAGGGGTCTTCAAACTTGGCAACTTTGGCTGAGGAATTCTGGGAGTTGAAGTCCACAAGTCTTAAGGAATTCTGGGAGTTGAAGTCCACAAGTCGTAAAGACCCCTGTTATTGCAGACTGAGTCCTGGTTTTACAGCAGGCCTCAGCCAGTCAGCATTGAGGTTTAAAATCAGTGTCCTTTGGGTGACTGTTATTTCTACATATATTTCCATTGGCAAAATCTTTCTCAAAGGCCTTTGAAATACAACTGAGGCTCGGTCATTCCTCCTTAAGAATCTTAAATAGACAAGGAGAAGCTGGTTAGAAGTGAATAAACAAATGCAGATTTTTCTCTTAGTTACTGCATCTTCACACTATAGGTAAAGGTTCCCCCGCACATGTGTGCTAGTCGTTTCCAACTCTAGGGGCCGGTGCTCATCTCCGTCTCAAAGCCGAAGAGCCAGCGCTTGTCCAAGGACGTCTCCATGGTCATGTGGCCGGCATGACTAGACGCTAAAGGCGCACGGAACACTGTTGCCTTCCCACCGTAGTGGTCCCTATTTTTCTACTTGCATTTTTACGTGCTTTCGAACTGCTAGGTTGGCAGAAGCTGGGACAAATAACAGGTGCTCACTCTTTTATGCGGCATTCAGGATTCGACCCGTCAAACTGCCGACCTTCTGATCGACATGCTCAGCGTCCTAACCCACTGAGCCACCGCGTCCCTATCTTCACACTAGTTCTGCTGCAAGTCTAAAGGAAGGTCAACAGACTTGGAAAACAGGAACTTCTGAGAAGCTTGCCATTTTATTTTTTACCTTCACCTTAATGAAAAGGGGGCAGGGCTATAATCACACGGTCACAGTTGTCTTGACGTTTTGGATCCCCAGCTTGAATCTTCCCCCACCGATGCGTAAGCAGGTAAGCGTGGGTATATGATTTTTAAATAATCAGAAATTCTCAAATGGAACTTATTGCCAGGGCACAAAAAAAGGTGTCCTCTCTAGTGATTACGTGCTAACATTTTGTAGTTGACCTTCCTAGATACCTCAGTTAAGAATGACAGACAAATCCCAAAGATCTGTTTTGGCTTCCTTCCTTTGCTGTATAAGCATTACACTTTCACCAGTTTATCACTGGGGGACTTCCCCCCCCCTTTCTTTTGTCTTTTGTTTTGAAGGAACCTTCGCATGCATTTCCTGGACAGGCCAACAGTATTTCCTTTGTGTTTTTGAACATTTTCGTTTAAACAGCTCTACTATTCTTCCGATGAACTCAAATGAGAATGTAGCCTGCTTATCTGAGGCTTTACGCAGCTGGATAAAACTGAATACCCACAAGAGCCCTAAATTGTTTAAGCTGAGGCCTTAAGAGCTGTTCTTACAAACTTGTTCCATTTGCTGAAACCTCAGCGTGGGATTATACTTCAAGAGAGGCTTGTTCCTTCAAAGTTTGGAAAGGACTTTGCTAGTTAAAGAGGATGTGATTAAAGGAAACTGAACAACACTAGCAACATCTACAACAGTTGTTCCAACATCAGGATTAAAAAAAGCTACATCAACGGGATCTGCATGAATGGCAAGACACATTTGATGCATCCGGCCCATGGATCAAATGCCCACCTTCTTTTATTCTTGGGTAGACTCTACATTTGCAAAAGGTCATAGAAAATGGAGAAGAATTCAGGTATCACACAAAACACATACACTTCATAGTGCATTTATTGACTATGTTCTGTACAGGCATATAATAGCAAGGTATAAACCTTTTTTTCTTTTACCTTTTTTCAGTTGTGGAGAACATATTTACACTGGAGGAAAGGACAGCCAACTTGAGATACAAACAACCCTGCCTCTCCTTCAAAGAATATCTGAGGTATAAATACAAGTATATCTTAAATAATTATCTCCATGCTTTTATCTATGTTGACAACAAAGTGTGAACAAGTTTACATCAGAATGGTATGTACAACATACATATATTTTTTTACATATTTAAAGAAATAAAAAGTATACAAAGAATACACAATCCACCTATTGATGAGAACTGTAAAATGGCACAATACCCAGAAACCTTCACCTGGCAACACATTTTACAATGACATCAGTGGAATGATTGCCAGAGTTTTTAAGCTAGGAATAAGGCTGTCTTTATTCACCTGTTGTCCCTCCAGATGCAAATGACAACTGAAGGGCTTAAGATCAAGGAAGACTGCCTTATTGTCTAAAGCAGGGGTCCCCAACCCCCAGGCCTTGGCCTCTTTGGAACTGGGCCACATGAGGGGTCGGCCACCACGCACATCTCCATGTGCAGCACGACTTGCCCAAGCAGCAGGCTAGCACGAGTACACACCTGTGTGTAGCTCAGCTTGAGCAAGTCAAGCTGTGCACCGGCCTGCCGCTCATGCAAGTCAAGTTGTGCGCGCGTGCCGGCCTGCCTCTCGCATGGCCCGATTTCCCTCCCTACCCCATCTGGGCTGCCAAGCCGCAAAGGTTGGGGACCACTAGCCTAAAGGTAACACGTGTTTGAAGCACAAGACACTTAGGAAAGCAGTTACAGGTAATCCTCAACTTACATCTGGTGGCTTAGCGATTATTCAAAGCCCCCCCCCCAAGATACTTAAGACCCGGTTCTGAAGTTCCAATGGCTACCCCTGGTCACGTGACTGCATTTTGGGCTGTTGGCAACTGGTCCACATTTATGGCTGTTTGCAGTGTCCCGCAGTCATGTGACTGTAATTTACGACTTTTTTTTCCTGGAAACAGGAATTGACTTCCATTTTCCTGAAAAAAATGCCCACAGAGAACAATGGATTCACTTAATGACTGCAGCATCGGCATCCCGTCACTTGCGATTTAGAACTGTAATTGCCAGGCTCAAACTATATTCGTAAGTCAAGGACTATCTGTAATGGGAAGATACGATCTAGGACAGCTCGTGCCTCTTCTCCATTCCCCCCCCTCTCTCCCCCCCCCCGTCTCTGTTTCCCTGAAACAATCAGTACCAGTCTGTTTTTGATTCTGGTGAGGGTGTTCCTTGTAAGTATAATTTCTTTGTTTGAACAGAGAAGCACTTTTGTCCCAAGAGGAAGATCATGAAGGACACTGTCTTCTGAAACAGATTCAAGGAAGCATCCTAACTAACTTACCACATAGTCCTTCTCGTGACCAGTGGCGTAGCGTGGGTTGTCAGCACCCGGGGCAAGTAATTTGCGCCCCCTAACTGCACCGCGCACCTGGCACCCCCCTCCACAGTGGGCGGCGACCCGGCGGCTTGGATCGGATTCGCACAGCCAGCACTGCAGTGAGAGTGAGTGAGCCAGGCAGGGGCAGAGAGCTGCGAGTGCGAGCGCGCCCCCCCAGATGTTGCACCTGGTGCGGCCGGCCCCCCTTGCACCTCCCACGCTACGCCACTGCTCGTGACATAACACTGGTTATGGATTGAACACAGAGGAAAAACAGAGATGCAGGCAAGGTGGCATTAGTACAGGTGCAGAATTAGGAAGAACCCAATTCTCTCAAAAGTCACCTCAAACACTCTAGGAAAATAGTAATAGTAATAATAATAATAATACTGACAATGGTATCTAAGAGCTTCTTCTAACTATGCCACGGTCCCAAGGCTGGGAAAGAAGACTGGATGGAAATTGCACAGGACTCTTCTGAATGAACAAGGTATGCCAACTGCCAATTTCACATAATCTTTGGTCACAACATACGTCTTGGCAGTAATTTACAGCTATGAGGAGGGCTAAAAGACGGGTGTTAAGTTATTCAAATGTATCTATACAATGATTTTATCCCAAATATACAGATAAATCACCTTTCATTTTATTTCATAGGCTTGACACCTGAATCGTGCATCTGTACACCAAAGTGTAATTTTTATAGTGGGGCACCATAGCAGATTTGGAAATGGGCAAGGGCTGGATTCACATCCTACTTTGGGGCCAGGCTGACCCTTGAATTACATAACAGCAGTGTTGTTTAACAGCATGGATTACAATAGTTTTTCTATTCTTCACATCAGCCAATGCACTGAAATAAAGTACATATATTCTGAAGCAAGAAGGAAGGACAATATTTATCTTCCCTGTGCCTTTGTTGTTTTTACAGTAAAATCTATCACGGAAACAGTGTCATTCTCTAAAGGCTTTTAAAAAGATTCCTTATTAATAAAGCTCATCAAGATGTGCAGAAAATGTTGACAAATATTACATGCAAAATAATAATTTGATTCCCCTAGGTAAAGGTAAAGGTTCCCCCGCACATGCGTGCTAGTCGTTTCCAACTCTAGGGGCTGGTGCTCATCTCCGTTTCAAAGCCGAAGAGCCAGTGCTTGTCCGAGGACATCTCCGTGGTCATGTGGCCGGCATGACTAGATGCCAAAAGCGGACGGAACGCTGTTACCTTCCCACCATAGTGGTCCCTATTTTTCTACTTGCATTTTTACGTGCTTTCGAACTGCTAGGTTGGCAGAAGCTGGGACGAGTAACAGGCGCTCACTCTGCTACGCGGCACTCGGGATTCGACCCGCCAAACTGCCGGACCTTCTGATCAACAAACTCAGCGTCCTAACCCACTGAGCCACCGTGTCCCTTTTGATTCCCCTCCATCCCCCCAAAACATTGTAGTTAATCTGTAGTTTTAAACACAAGTAAAATGACAACATCCTACCTGTATCTTCCTATTTTCATTTATTACTGCTATCACAGCTGCTCTAGCTTATATTACTGGCATGTCCTGTAGAAAGTTCATTAATAGAACTTTTGATCATTTTAACCTGCTTATTTTAACCTGCAGCTCTTTGCATTATGTCATACAATTTTGTGGCATGAATATTCATTTTTACCTAACTACATTGCTTCTAAATTTGAAGGATATTTTCCTCCAAACCATGTCGATAAATGAGGTTATATGGTTACAATGGAATGGGTCATATGAATATGTTTAACTCCTAGGAGTATCTGCTATGCTGAAACACTTTAGAACTTTATAATGTTCCAGTTATGATATTTTTCAGCTACGGAAAGCAGTTCCGGCCCTGTCCTCAAACTGCAAGCATTTATTCCTATGTTACTTAAACAAAGATGTTGTTTAGGCTTCCATTTGTATCGTAACAGGTGAATGGATTCTAAAAGAATGGGTTGTAGGAAAAGTGATTTGGGGATGTTAGCACACATGAAGCCTGCTGCAACTGTGGGCCATCAAATGCACCAAGAATAAACACAGATTAGGTGCTGTGTGAATGTCATTCCACACCCCAAACCATCTCTTGCAATCCTATATATCAGGTTCGATGTGCTGTTTTTCCCCCAAGACATTCAGTCTTGGAAAGACTTACTGGAGCTGCCACTTCATTCACATTTTTTCTTGAAATGCTCTTTTACAGATTGTTATTAAAGTATTCCAAATAATATAAAGTCTGACCATGGCAAAGAGGTGGCCGATATCCTCATATGGCAGCTATGAAAAGCCAAGAGCTTTCAAATAGGACCACATAACAAAATTATTGCCATACAAAAGACACACACTGAAATATATCTGGCATTTTTAAATAAGTTACAAGTGTTCTGCTTTTTCAACCATTCTTTGCCCTGGCTGATATAGCCCACACGTTTCAATTTTGAGATACACATGGGAGTAATAAGAACTCAGAGGAATGAAGACTTGAAGCTTGCAATGGTCTCTCGGACCAATTGGATTCTAGGCCGATTCTCCCCCCCCCCCCGCCACCTGCTAAATTCTTCCCAATGCCTTCCAAGTGTACCAGACACTCTATCATTCTGGCTCCTTATACTTCAGTCAACAAGTTAAGACAATCATTCATGCCTCTGCCTTCGTGCAAACCTTCCTTCACTTACTATCGTGAGAATCCACGGAGGAACACACCAAATCCAGTGGCTGCAACAGTCCCTCAACAAATGACACACAGATACATTACATAAAGCTAACGTAATACAGGAATGAATAATTTTCACTATATTTCAGAAATATATTTTAAGTCTTAGAGCTTTGCTTCTCAGAAGCAATTCACAGCACCTAAGCAACATTAATTTTACCTTTAAAAAAAAACTTGCACCATCCAAAGGTTTTCCAGTTAAGACCTACACTATAGGCCTAACACAGACAAAAAAGCAGCTTTAAAAACGCAAGGGACTGTCACGTAATTTTGATGGACAATCTCACACCCATTCCAGAAAGTTTCTCTTCAGGACATAATGGATATATGATCCATCCTAAGGCGGATAATCAGCCTTTCCTGAAACATAGGCTGGTTCTCTGCTGGTCCACTTGGTCCGTCACCTGGACGTTGCTTCCTTGGCCTCAAGATTTTGATTAAGGAAAGAGTCTCTAATCCTCACAACCTCAGCTGCACATAAGTGTCCAAATGCTTTTGTGTACCAGTCAGGCTTGTGTCCCCTGTTTCAAAAAAAAAAAGGTGTGATTTAAATTGCTTTTCTCCAAAAAAACTTTTTTCCTATTAGTAAAGAAGTATGGAATAGAAACAATCAAAGAGATAATAAGCCTGTATATATATATATATTTCCCCCAAAATCTCCACTTAGGATCCCAAAGAAAGCAGAATTTGCAAAAACAGACGAAACCATCTTTTTTTGGTAGGCAAGTCTTTTGAGCTGATTTAAAAGCATGTTGTGGGCACTCGGGCACAAAAGGCTGCTGTGGTAAGCAGGCAAACAAATAAATTGCAAATAAAAGCAGGCAACAAGCAAGGTTGCTCCTTTCCACCTGCTCTTGTTCCCAAGAAATCTGTTGCCCTTGCTAAAGGAACATCTACAAAACAATCTTGGGGCTGTCTCTAGCCCCAAATGCATTCTCCAAAAACAGAAGCATGGTTTCTATTGTTTAAACATACACAAGACATTTAGTCTTATTCAAAGATTCTAAAAAAAAGTAAAAAAAAAGTAAGTCAGGTAATAAGGGAAATTTCTTTGGAACCCTTAGTATCGGTAAGCCAACAGTGCCAATCGGTAATGAAAAAGAAGCAATTCCAATTAGTTTTATAATTGGCTTTTCTACACGGAGAAGGCAGCCTTTCAGAATTGGGGATCTTTCATTTACACAGTCGCTTGCCAATGACCACGCTAGAAGATCACGATTATTCAAGGTATCTGGAGGCCACCATTGCTTGTACAGTCTTACAAAATACAGTAACTAGCTTTGGGCACTGTAACTTTTCATTCCCCAAACATGTGACACTAAGAGAGAGAATTTCCCTGCCCAGCCTAATGAAAATAGAGGACATAATTTACCTTAAATCAATTCGACACATATAGGTGACTTTGGATTTTCCTGTCCCGCAAGGTTCAATAAGATACCGGGACAACAGCACGTTCACTCTAACGCCAAGGACAGGCGCCTGGTCATGGTCCACGGAGAAACTTAAGAGGGCGCACGCTCCCTTAGAGAGGTTGGTTCTCCACGTCCTGTTAGAATCAAACACAACTTCTGTAAGAATGGATGAGAATGTAAGGAAGATGAGCAAGTTTATCCAGAGGTGTTTATATTCCCAGCTGCTAAAGGTTCAGTGCCAACGCTGCTGACATCGAATGTTCTTGCTTTGAGAAAAGATGAAGAAGCAGCTATTTCATATGTTAAACTTGTGTGTTACTGTTAAAGCTAGAATTAGTTATTGCTGGGAGGGAGGAGGAAGAATGTCTCTCAAGGCCGTTATGAAATAAGAGAAGAATTTGGCGGGTTGTCCAACAGAAGGGAAAACTGACCCTTCATATTAACTGGAGAATGTGATTAATGACAGCAATGAAAAGGAGGAGAATTGTGGCTAACATACTGTGCTAAGGGGAGTGGAATTCAGATTCCAGCTTCTCTTAGCAAGCTTTGCCGATGGTATAGGGCTAATAAAAGACTTTTAAGGTAAACAACGCCTCGGAGTCCTTTGAAAAGCTCATTCCGTCGGAAACTTGACCTTAAGAAAGTGTCACAACCCACTTCAGCCCACATCTTAAGAAAGAAGGACTCTTGGAGAACAAGGTTTTCCAAGTAGGAACTTTTACTAAGAAATAGGAGATAGAAGGCATAATAGGCAGGATCTGAGAAATCCCTTCACAGATCGATATTTTTAAATGTCCACAAGCAAGCCCTACCCCCACAGTTCATTCAGTCAGTTCCGGATCAGCCAAGCTCCAGATGATAAGCCCCTCGTGGGAAGAGGGGAAGAGGAGAGACATCAGTCCACTCATAGCAGGATCAGTTCCACCCCCTCACATTCCATCTGGAGAAACAAACCAGATTCCGGAGGGTTTCATTCCCCTCCTTCCACCCCCCATTCTTAGCTGCCCGTAAGATAAGAGGAAATGTGTAGTGAGAAAGCAATTGTTTATATTGTGATGGATAGCAGGCAGGCGGAATAAACAAAAGGTTACATTTAAGGAAAGGAAGTGAAAGCAATAAAACCCCATGTTTGTTCCCTCTCCTCCTTGGGAATGGCAGAATTCGGGGTGTGTGTATGTTTGAGATTTGGGTTTTACACAGAAGAGATAGTTAGAAATGAAATATAAATGGATTCTGACATCACTGTACAGTTACCTGAGGATGACATGGTCTCTTGCTGGGTGTGGAGCCATATTGTTTTGTACAAATTGATAAACGTCCGTCTGGCTATCCAAAGTCTCAATTACTTTAGCATCTAACAGGTCCTCATCCCAAAGATGCTGTTCTTTAACAATGCGGTTTAATACCTCTTCAGGAGTTGCCGGGATCTCAACCACGGATTTCCACAGCCGTAGAGGTGGGCCTTCACAAACCTACAAGTACATGGTTGCTAAAGAGTTAATCGTGTTTATGCAAGAGTCCTTTTCTTGAACAATTGTTACTGAATAAATGGAAGCACACTGATTCAAAATAAAAGATCAAGACACTTCTGACTGTGCTATGCCACAATGAAAATTTTGGGTCAGCCAGTTTGGCAGAGAACACAGGGCGTACAATGACACCAACGACAGTCTTATGTAGCAACATTGAGAGAGAGCCATTATCATATTGATGGATTAGAATGTTTTATTTGGTGAAGTGTGATTCGATACACAAAGAATTGGTCTTGGTGCAGAAGCTCTGCAGAACGATGATGACGACAATAACAACAACAACAACAGCAAAATGGGGTAGTAAAGAAGATAATAAGAAAGATAATGTTAACACAACAGCCATACTACATGGGTAAATATACATAAACATTAGACAGCAGTGTGAGAATTAGCTATTGATGATCCAAGGGAAAAAAACTGCCCTTGTGTCTAGTTATTTTGGCCTGCAATGCTTTGTAGCACCATCCTAAGGGGAGAAGATGAAACGGTTTATGTCCAAGATGTGAAGAGTCTGTAGGTATTTCCTCAGCCCTCCTCTTGACCTGTGCAATATACAGGTACTCAATGGAAGGCAGGGTAGTTGCAATTGTTTTTTTTTTCCTTCTGCAATCCATTTGAGTCTGGGCCTGTCCTGTTTGGTTGCGGTACCAAACCAGACTGTTATAGAAGTACATATGACACATTCAACAATTCCTATGTAAAAGTGTATCAACAGCTCCTGGGATGGTCTGGATTTCCTGAGCGGATCCAGGAAGAACATCCTTTGTTGTGCCTTTTTAATTATGGTTCTAATGTTAACTGTCCCTTTCAAGTCCTGGGAGATTATGGAACCCCAAAATCTGAAGGACTCGGCTGCTGATGCGCTGCTGTCAGTTATGGCAAGTAGTGGTAAAACACAAGGGTTTCTCCTAAAATCCATTCCTCATCTCTAGAGTTTTAAGCATGTTCAGCTCCAGATTGTTATGGCTGCACCACACAGCCAGTTAGTTGTTCAACCTCCCGTCTGTATGCAGACTCGTCATCGTCTCAAACGAGGCCAACCACCATTGTATTGTCTGCAAACTTCAGAACTTTAACAGAGGTTTCCCTGCGGTGGAGAAGAGCAACGGAGAGAGCACACAGCCTCGAGGGACACCTGTTCTCATTGCTTGGGTACTAGATGTAATTTTCCCTAGCCTCATCTGTTACTTCCTATCGGTCAGAAACCTGATTATCCACCTACACGTACGGGCAGGTACAGTAAACTAGATCAATTTAGGGAATTTCTGGAATGGTGGTATTGAATGCCGAGCTGAAGTCCACAAGAAAAGCCTGGGCATTAGGTCTCTGGAGATTCAAGATGTTGCAGAACACAGCATAAAAATGACACATTGATAGCGTCGTCTGCTGACCTATTTGCTCGACAGGCAAACTGAAAGGGGTCTATCAGTGGATCTGTGATGAGTTACGGGTGGGCCAGCACTAGCCTCTCAAAGGTCTTCATGATTAGAGATGTCAGAGCAACCGGTCTGTAGTCCTTCAGCCCTCCGATGGGAGATTTCTTAGGAACCTGGATGATGGTAGAAGGTTTAAAGCAAGAAGGGATATAAATCCCCTCCAGCGATTTATGAAAAAGCTGAGTAAAGACGGGGGTCAGTTGTTCAGCACAGGCTTTCCATCGAGAAGGAATCACTCTGTCTGGCACTGGAGCTTTTCTGATCTTTTGCCTAAAAAATACACCTTGCACAACGTTTTAGAGGATTATCAGTGGTGGAAGGCTTGGAGGGATTGAGATAGGCAGAGGGGGCCGGGGGCCAGATCCAGCCCACAAAGTGGTTTCATGTGGCCCACGAAGCCATCCTGGAAACAGTGAGGGAATGGCCCCCACTGCCTTGGCCCCGGCCCAGAGACCCTCCTTCTGCCAGAGACCCTCAGATCTGTCCCACTCCTGCCCAGGCCCCCATAGGCACCCTTGACGCAAATGATGTAGAGCTGGCCATGCCCACCCAGTAGGCCATATGCACTCTAGCCACGCCCACGCAGTAGGCCATGCCCACCCTGGCCATACCCACCCAGCCCCCTGAGGGCAACCGCAATGCTGATGCGGCCCTCAATGAAATTGAGTTTGACACCCCTGTATCTAATGAAGAATGATAGAAAGGTCTTCAAAATAAAACATGCCATGTTTTAGAATACATGCACTATTCAAAAATCTATAAATTATCTAAGTTTACAGAAAGACAACGCACGAGATCGACCATTCAAATCACATTTGGTCTGCTAAAATTTATGCACAAACACTAGAAATATGCCAACATACTGTACCTTTTTATAGGCAAGTTCTGCCGGTTCTGGGGTTGGACAGCTGACCCAGCCCTTAAATTTATCCTTTATTTCCTTGAAAAAATCATCCATACAGTCCTGGATATAAGAATGATAACTGGCAGACTCCGAGTTGTTAGTTCGTCCCAAGTCGTCGAAGCTGAGGGGTCTAAGATCGTGTTCTGTATAAGAATTCCGACATCTGCTCATTTCTTCCGGGATCTAAGATTTAGGAAATGAATAAAACAGGGAGTAAATAATGGGAGGTTCCCACGACGAGCCAACATTTGCTTTTGTTCTGAGGTAAAGGTAAAGGTTCCCCCGCACATGCATGCTAGTCGTTTCCGACTCTAGGGGCCAGTGCTCATCTCCGTTTCAAAGCCGAAGAGCCAGAGCTTGTCCAAGGACGTCTCCGTGGTCATGTGACCGGCATGACTAGACGCCAAAGGCGCACGGAACGCTGTTACCTTCCCACCATAGTGGTTCCTATTTTTCTACTTGCATTTTTTACGTGCTTTCGAACTGCTAGGTTGGCAGAAGCTGGGACGAGTAACAGGCACTCACTCTGTTACATGGCACTCGGGATTCGACCCGCCAAACTGCCGACCTTCTGATCGACAAGCTCAGCGTCCTAACCCACTGAGCCACCACGTCCCTTTTTGTTCTGAAGGCAACTGTAAATAACACGGCAGCATTTTGTTGACAGCAGAACCATATCTGATCTCCTCAGAAATACTGTGTAGTTCTTCCATCATTGAAGGGCATGCGCACAAACGCAACCCCCCCAACACACACACACACACACAGAATTAGAAGTTGCACAGTATTTTTAAAGATAATTGTCCATTGTAAGCCCTTTGTGTTGCTTTCCAGAAAGGGTAGCTGCCAGAAAGAACATTAGGTATCAAGAACAAAGATACAACCTGTACAGAACACTAGTTCAAGATGTTAAAATGAGGAAATAGACAAATATTCACCTGAAAAAGCTTCTTGCACTCAGCAATCATGTGGCCTAAGCCTTGAGTTGCAGCCAAATTCTCATTTAAGTCTTTCTGATCCGGTTTTCCCAGACTCTGTTTCCTCTGCATCACCCTATCAATTAATGAACAAGACTAATCAATAAAAGTAGATCAGAATGCACTACTTGGTCTGATCTGTAAATGAATAATTAAAGCAAAAGATAAGGACTGCATCCAAAACTTATTTTTATATCTGATTTCCTGCATCTAAGTGTATTTATTTTCAGCTTCCCTCATGCATGGATGGTATAATTGATGGAAATGGCCCTGATCAATGTTCTTATAATCCATATCTACATGTATTGAAATAGAAGCAAGCCCCATTGATCTCCTTTGCAATCTTATTCTGAAATTAAAAACCACCCACAAAGGGAAGCATCACTCAGGAAAATGAGACTTTCTTCAAGTCTTTATTCATCTGATTGTATTGTTAATTATTTTTATATAAAATTAAGATGTTTCACAAGCCAAAATCAACCTATTTAACCAGTCATCTATTTTTTTTGAAATATCAATGTAGACTGGATAACCACTTGACTGGGATGGCATAAGTCTCCTGTCTTGAACAAAGGGTTGGACTAGATGACCTCCAAGGTCCCTTCCAGCCCGATGATTCCAGAGCTTTCACATACAGATGTTGAATAATTTTCTTTTTGGCAAGAGAACTGAGAGATAACATATGGGCATGATGACATGCAACACTCAGTCTCTGAAATTGGTGGTTTGTATAAATCATAAAGGTAAAGGTTCCCCCCGCACATGCGTGCTAGTCATTTCCAACTCTAGGGGCCGGTGCTCATTTCCGTTTCAAAGCCGAAGAGCCAGCACTTGTCCGAGGACGTCTCCATGGTCATGTGGCCGGCATGACTAGACGCCAAAGGCGCACGGAACGCTGTTACCTTCCCACCGTAGTGGTCCCTATTTTTCTACTTGCATTTTTTACGTGCTTTCGAACTGCTAGGTTGGCAGAAGCTGGGATGCGTAACAGGCGCTCACTCTGTTATGCGGCACTTGGGATTCGACCCACCAAACTGCCGGACCTTCTGATTGACAAGCTCAGCGTCCTAATCCACTGAGCCACTGCGTCCCTGCATAAATCATAGCCCTACATAAATAAAATCAATATCTTATATAAGAATAGCGAATTAAATAGAAAGCAGTGTGGTAGAAACTTTTTTTTCTAAAAAAAAAAGAGTGAGAGTTGAAAGGAAAAGCTTCTTCAATGGTGTAGTAGCCCACTAGTATTGGAACTCAGGTAGAACAACAAGGAGACTTACCTTGGAGAAGAATTTTCTCTTTTAAGGGTGTTCAGGTGGAAAAGAGACGGTGCTAAACACACCGCCAGGTTTGTTGGCGTCATCTGGTTTTCTTTCACAGCAGCTGTGACATCACTCAGAAAATACAGGAGAATCTGTAGGACTTCTCTGTTCTCATCTGGTAGAAGCATAATGGCTGCCTTGATTGCCTGAAGGCGCTGGTCTTTTGGCACATCTGCACAAAATTAGCAGTCTTCTCATCAACTCATTGATTTTCCACCCATGCAGCATGAATGCATCCCAAAGCAAAACTCTTTTAACTTTGGCTATTTTCTGACTTTAGTCTGAAGTGATTTCCTTTAGCGTGCTGCATACCATTCATGGTAAATGAAAGAATTTGCTTCTTTGTTTTAGGTCAACAGTGTAACTGCCCTCAGGTATTTCCTGCTTAGCAAGGGACTCGAGGGTAAAACAAAGCCCTGAATATTCCAGAGCTAAATTTAGAATTTAATTCTGAGAGCAGCAGAATTGCTAAAAGGGCTTTTAGAAATTAGATTGTTCACTTTATGAACAGACATAGCAGCAGATACGTTTATCATTAAACTCCATCAACAAGAACTAAAACAAAGGTTTGTATACACCAGTGAAACATGTTCCTTAACTGGAAAGTCAGTTAAAATAAGTAGCCCTTAAACCAGACATGTCAAACACAAGGCCCGGGGGCCAGATCCGGCCCGCGAAGTGGTTTCATGTGGCCCGCGAAGCCATCCTGAAAACAGTGAGGGAACGGCCCCCACTGCCTTGGCCCTGGCCCAGAGACCCTCCTTCTGCCCAGAGACCCTCAGATCTGTCCCACTCCTGCCCAGGCCCCCCCATAGGCCCCCTTGATGGGAACGATGTAGAGCTGGCCACGCCCACCCAGTAGGCCATACGCACTCTAGCCACGCCCACCCAGTAGGCTACACCCACCCTGGCCACACCCACCCGGCCCCCTGAGGGCAACTGCAATGCTGATGCGGCCCTCAATGAAATTGAGTTTGACATCCCTGCCTTAAACTATTCCTGATTTGACCCAACAAAATATTCAGGTTGTGCTTCAAGAAGCAGATAAACTATGACAGAGCAAAGAAAAGAATCTGTAGTTGTACAGTAGAGATCAGGGCTTTTCAACCTTTTCACCCACTGTACCACTTTTAGGATATGGCAACATCCGAGGACCACCAGTCGCCTGGCAAGGTGTCAAAAACTTGATGACAAAAAAAAAAAAGGAAAAAAGTGATGAAGTACAGGTAGTTCTCGATTTACAACAGTTTGCTTAGTGACTGTTCAAAGTTACAATGGCACTGAAAAAAGTGCCCTCCCAAGCCACAGCTGAGCAAGACACCTGCCTGCCCGCCCGGTGGCGCTCTTCCTCCTGTCTCAGGTTTTCATTGTTGTGAGCATTTCTGTTGAGGATTGGCACTGGGGGTGGGGTGGGGTGGTGTTTGATTTTTATTCCCCCCCCTCTGCTGGGTGGTTGCAGCAGGTTTTGGTCACTTCACATGACCCTGGGACACTGTGACCATCATAAATATGAATCAGTTGCCAAGCATCTGAATGTAAACCACAAGACCCTGAAGATGCTGCAACATTCCAGCTGATTGGCGCTTCTTCTGGGCTCAGAAGCGCCAGGATCAGTGCCGAGCTCCAGCTGGAACCTGGCGCTTCCGCTGAGCCCTGACAGCCCTGCAGCTCCAGCCGTCTCTCGCTCAGGCTTGTGCGGTGCTGCCACCGGTTCAGCTCATTCCCCTCCCCCGCTACCACTTTTCTAGGATGGTCACGTACCACCTGCCAGGTGCCAATGTACCACAAGTGGTACCTGTACCACTGGTTGAAAAGCCCTGGTAGAGGTGACCGTCACACAATGCTATGGTTACAAGGCGCAACAAATACTCTATGCCACACTTTGCCTTGATTTACTGCATAAAATTTGATAAAGGGGTGGAAGACAAGCTGATATATTTTGGGTCCTGCAAAATGATGGGAAATTAAATTGCACATTTGATCTGTGGTCAAGGGAGTCTGAATCAGAGCAGGGCAAATTTTGTGAGCTTTTTATTCTGTCTGGGCCCTTTAAGGGAAGACGGGTATGAACATCGGTGACTTACATTGGTAGATCTGTAAAAAAGTCTCTGAAAGCTTGCTGGTCATGAGAGGTTCTGACAGGTTGCGGAAATACTGTTTGAGCATATCGGCCACATCGTAAGCAGACTGCCCTTCGTAATTCACTTTGCCTATTGCATTCTCATTCATTTGTCGTAATGTCTGGATTCTTGACTTGACTCCAGATTTTCGGAAAAGGCCAACCTGCGCAACAAAAGAAAAGTGTTCCGTGTTACACAAAAGAGGAACCTGTTACCAATTACTCCTTTACCCATGGCACTGGGATTAAGTTCAGTATCTGATTTGGGGGATTAAATAACAGGTTGTACAGCCCTTCCTATATTTTTTTTTACATTAGTTCTCACGTGGAAAATGTCTCCCTGTATTAAAAAGTAACATGCACAGGCTAGTCTATTAGCTCTTTTTGCTAGTACGCCTGAATAGGAGAGGCGAAGTGGATGGCTGACAATAAAACTGTTTAAGGGATTTATTTATTTATTGTACGGCATATCATACATGGAATAGCAACATAAATGAACATTTCAACTCGATTAGTAGAACCCCCAAAAATGGGCTATGTAGAGGTAGCCCTCGACGTATGACCATAATTGAGTCCAAAGTTTCTGTGCTTAAGTGAGACATTGGTTGTGAGTTTTGCCCCATTTTACGACCTTTCTTGCCTCCATTGTTAAGTGAATTACTGCAGTGGATCAGCTAGTAACCTGGTTGTTAAGCGAATCTGGCTTCCCCATTAATTTTGCTTGTCATAAGGTCGCAAAAGGTGGTTCACATGACTCCGGGACACAGCAACCGTCATCAATATGAACCAGCTGCCAAGCGTCTGAATTTTGATCACATGATCATGGGGATGCCTCCAAGGTCATAACTGTTAAAAACGGTGATAAGTCACCTTTTTTCAGTGCCGTTGTAACTTTGAACGGTCACTAAACGAATTGTTTTAAGACGAGGGCTACTTGTATATGGCCTCGGTTGTAAGCTGACGGCATATACTGATCCAGTATCTGATTTTTAAAATTTAAACAATGTTGTGCTTCAATGGTTAGATGGTCTAGGTCAGGGGTAGGCCACCTTGGCTCTTTTATGACTCATGGACTTCAACTCCCAGAATTCCTGAGCCAGCATGGCTCAGCTTGGAAACTTCTCCCTTTCCCCTCACCATAGCTGACTCAGGAATTCTGGGAGTTGAAGTCCATGAGTCATAAAAGAGCCAAGGTTGCCTACCCCTGGCCCCTAGACCAAAGGTCCCCAACCTTTTGGGCACCAGGGACTGGTTCCGTGGAGAGAGGTTTTTCTACAGGCCGGAGGGTGCATGGTTTTGTGTGTTGCCTGCATCCCGCGGATGGGGCTTGGCTGCTGACATGCCGCGGCCTGGTACTGGTCCATGGATTGGGGGTTGGAAACCCCTGGCCTAGACATTGATATTTGAACATAGATCTTTCTGACATATTTTTTTTTTGGGGGGGGAGACTACAATCTAATCCTAAATATATTGACTTGACTATCTACACCAGGGGTAGGCAACCTTGGCTCTTTTATGACTCATGGACTTCAACTCCCAGATTCCTGAGCCAGCATGGCTCAGCTTGGAGAGCTCTCCCTTTCCCCTCAGCATGGCTGACTCAGGAATTCTGGGAATTGAAGTCCATGAGTCATAAAAGAGCCAAGGTTGCCTACCCCTGATCTATACAATTCTAATAGAGAAACTTAATGCAACCTCAGCACTAACAGGAACTGAACCTCTGTAACAGTGGAAGATCCCAATCCTAGGCCAGAGTGAAGACACTACTAACCTGATCCAAACAGTTGTTACGAAGGTATCTCATAGCTTGCTGAATACTCTGCGGAAGTGGTTGTCCGGTACGTTGGACATTAACTATTAGGGGAACGCCAAACACATTTCGATCTTTATAATCTGGGACTTTTATCCTTTTCATAAACTTTGGCACAGCCCTATAGAAGATCAGAAATAATTGCATAAACAAAGTTATGTCTTTATAGTCAGTCGCCTGTGTTACTTCTCTCAAATATGCACCACGTGCTTCCCTTTCCAAACTCTTTGGCTGTGAGTTAAAAAAAAGTGCCAGAAAACACCTCACATGACTGAGAATAGGAAACCTGATAAAGGCACTGAAAAAAAATCCCTTAAAACGTAAGTGTAATATTAGGGAGAAGAGCCATGAACAGTTTTTAAATATTTTCGTAAGTATAGTTGAAGTAATTACTTTATTGGTACAGCTAGTCCTTGACTTACAACAGTTCATTTAGTGACTGTTGGAATTTATAACAGCACTGAAAAAAGTGATTTATGACCATTAATTTCATTGTGAGTTACACAATGACAATAAAGATATTCTATTATTCTATTCTATTCTATTCTATTCTATTATTCTATTCTATTCTTCTATTCTATTCTACTCTATTCTTCTATTCTATTCTATTCTATTATTCTATTCTATTCTATTATTCTACTCTATTCTATTATTCTATTCTATTCTATTCTATTCTTCTATTCTATTCTATTCTATTCTATTCTATTCTATTCTATTCTATTCTATTCTATTCTATTCCATTATTCTATTCTATTCTATTCTATTATTCTATTCTATTCTATTATTCTATTCTATTCTATTCTATTCTATTCTATTCTATTCTATTCTATTCTATTCTATTCTTCTATTCTATTCTATTCTATTCCATTATTCTATTCTATTCTATTCTATTCCATTATTCTATTCTATTCTATTCTATTCTATTCTATTCTATTATTCTATTCTATTATTCTATTCTATTCTATTATTCTATTCTATTCTATTCTATTCTATTCTATTCTATTCTATTCTATTCTATTCTATTCTATTCTTCTATTCTATTCTATTATTCTATTCTATTCTATTCTATGCTATTCTATTCTATTATTCTATTCTATTATTCTATTCTATTCTATTATTCTATTCTATTCTATTCTATTATTCTATTCTATTCTATTCTATTCTATTCTATTCTATTCTATTCTATTCTATTCTATTCTATGCTATTCTATTCTATTCTATTCTAATCTCTATTCTATTAATTTTTTACAGTTATCACCGTTGCAGCGTTCCCATGATCACGTGATCAAAATTAAGTTGCTTGGGAACCGACTCACATTTCTGACTCACGCTGCTGTGTCCCAGATCATGTGATCACTTTTTGCGACCTTCTGACAATCAAAACCAATGGGAAAGCCAGATTCCCTTAACAACCGTGCTACTAATTTAACAACTGCAGTGATTCACTTAACAACTGTGGCAAGAAAGATTGTAAAATGGGGCAAAAAAGTCACTTAACAAATGTCTCGCTTAGCAACTAAACCTGGGGGCTCAATTGTGGTTGTAAGTCAAGGACTACCTGTACTTTAATCAGTGCTGTTATTGTTGCTGTTATCTTATATGTGGGTAATCTACACTTAGATTAACAGTAAGACTGATGGAAACTTAAGAATTCAAACCAGCATCTAAGAATACAGGCAGTTCCAAGCATGATGGTTTTGTTTAAAATTAGGATATTCAGGTCTGATAAATGCAGCATTTCCAGATACTGTGGGAGTCCTTTAGGTATTGCTCTAAAGTCTCCAATCATCATCATCATCATCATCATCATCATCATCATCATCATCATCATCATCATGCAATCTATAGTTAGATTCACAGTCTAAGACTGAGGTAGAAATTATTATTATTATTATTTGCAACAAGGATATTTCGGATCTGCATTTCTACAATATTTCAATATTAGCCACACTGGGCATAGAAACCTTGAACCAACTAAAGAGTCAGCACTTTCTTCACTTGTTTTCAAAAATTCAGCAGTGGAGCCTTGAAAAGCAATCAAATATACTCCTTGCTTGCACTATCACCATCTGAACTAAACCTGTTGTTCTATTTTCCATCAGCTGACTGTCTTTCCTTTGAAATCCATCCCTTTAGTTTAGAAATAATTTCTAGCCAGTATGCCAATATCAGTACTGACTTTTTTAAAAAAAAAAACAAAAAACAAAAAACAAAAAACAAAATCTATTTTGAATTTTGGGGCCACACCAGAACAAATTAACCGGTCACATCAAAAATTTTATTTATTTTATTTATTTATTTATTTTATTTTATTTTAATTCCATTTATATCCCGCCCTTCTCCGAAGACTCCGGGCGGCTTACAAGCTTAGCAGTAGCCTTCATTCTATGTATATGCCTGTTTATTAGGGCTTTCACACACACACCCCAAGCGGCATTATTACAAAGTCAGCTTAATTGCCCCCAACAATCTGGGTCCTCATTTTACCTACCTCGGGAGGATGGTAGGCTAAGTCAAAAATGCCTTAAGAGGCAACCAGAGAATAAATCAATGAATATAGTAGTAATTGCTGAGTTAATCTGCCAGGCCAATAGGTACAGCAGAACACGAGGGTGGCCGTGACAACACAAATAAGAATCAAATACAAATCTAGCAGCCAATGACCCTTTATAATCTTGCTTTCTCGGGACCCTTGGGGGGGGACACGTGAACAATGATCTTTTTGTCTACTAAACGATTTGCTTTAGAAAGCCCTCAGACATATTCTACCACCCACCAGCTTGTGTCACAGCAGGAAATTGATGTAATACATGGGTGTTTGCCAGAAATAAACTTCATTTCGACAAATGGCCTTTTCAGATACAGCCCCCACTTGACCTCCCCCAACCTCTTCCTTTCCAACCACCGCTTCTACCCACTTGGGTAAAAAGGCCTTTCCGTTGGCTTTCAACTATCCAATATATCAGAGCCCTGCTATTTTACTTAATCATTTCAGAATTTTTAGTGGAGAGCAACAGAAAGCTTTCGCGACACAGCAGACCTAGGAATGTCAAAAGCCAAAGAAATTCTAACTCAATGGTATGATTATTTTTGGGTCTATGAATGACTGGTTCACACATGAGCACCCCACCTCATTTATATTTCCACAGTTTGAAAGAGTGTTATTGATGTAAGCATATGTGTAGCTTTCATTTTGTTAAAATACACAGGGGTGAAATGCAATGGAAAATGAAACGGACACATATTGCGGTGCCCACTGAGAATCTTAAGCATGCAAACTGCTCGGTGCTTATTTTGGTCAAAGACAAACAGCTTCTGAATTTAGCACAGTTCCCATAATAACAGCATTTGAATAGGAAGAGCTCTGATGATGGACTTAAAATACTCAATCCTAGACAAAAGGGAGTAGGGGAGGAGAAGGAGTCAGCCAGATGTTGAAATAGCAATTAAAATTCTATGCCCCATGGGGAAAAATTACTTTGTTCTACAAATGGAAATTATGAACTGATTTTTTTAAACAAACATTTTTCATTTGGAGTGTAATATTTAGCCAGTAATAGGGACTCGGTGGCTCAATGGGTTGGGACGCTGAGCTTGTCGATCAGATGGTCGGCAGTTTGGCGGGTTGAATCCCGAGTGCAGAGTAGCAGAGTGAGCGCCTGTTACTCGTCCCAGCTTCTGCCAACCGAGCAGTTTGAAAGCACGTAAAAATGCAAGTAGAAAAATAGGGACCACTACAGTAACAGCGTTCCGTGCGCCTTTGGTGTCTAGTCATGCCGACCACATGACCACGGAGATGTCCTCGGACAAGCGCTAGCTCTTCGGCTTTGAAACGGAGATGAGCACAGGTCCCTAGAGTCGGAAACGACTAGCACGCATGTGCAGGGGAACCTCTACCTTTACCTTTCTTTAGCCAGTGGACATAAATGTTTGTATATTCTAATGTAATCCTTAAGGCCAGGTGGTGTCTGTTAAATATTTTTTTTTAAAAAAATCAATTCTTATCCTTTCAGAGCCAATGCATTTCCCCACTTTAGCAAAAAAATAAAAAATAAAAAATCAGTTGGGCTGGATAGGGATCAAGAATTAACATTAGTTCCTGCTATTTGTCAATTCTGACTAGTAAGCAGTTCCTCCTTACCAGTTGAATCCATGTTTGTTGGAAGGTGTGTATTTCTCCAAGAGTGCAGTTAATTTCAAGAGGGAATACTTTTGCAGCAAGTTCATCTGTGTAACGGACTGACAGTCAATCTGCAAGGCTACTGAACTTAAGCTGGGCTGATGGGAACTCTGGAAGCTATTCCACCTCATTCTGTGTCTTAAAAAAAAGAAAGAAACGACACTGAATGATTTTGGACCACGCAGACGGGTTTAAACAAATGGAAAAGCCCAAGCAACTGAGTGGAATTGTATCCCAATATAGACTTGCCTATGGAAATTATTGAACAATCTTATTATGTCAGAATCTCACATTTCTATGATATTCAATTTTTTTTTAAATCTGCTTGTGCAGAAGGTATGGTACTAGAGTTTGTGTGAATTGTCAAATGTTTGAGTATTTGCTGACATTTAGACAATGTTTATACGGTAAGAATTTTACCTGCACAGAACATGATAGCAAAAAAATAATTGGGCATTCAATGATAACATAATCAGCCATATTAGGCAGCTGAACTACCATACTTGGATGATCTAACTTTTCTTAATTCTACAGAAGGTAATTAAGCATTTATTCAGTGTCACCCCTAGTAACGGCACATCCCTTCTTATAGAGTGTGTTCTAGCTGAAGGAATGGCAATTAATTTCTGTATAGCTTCTGCAACATAATCGTCAAGAACAAAAATCTTGTAGTCTATAAAAATAACTGGTTTGATTATTTTAGAAAAACCAAAACACTACAGCTGCAATGTAAGAATATATTGCACTGTCCTTTATCAAGCCAAAAATATTCTGATGTGAGCTATTTCCAAGTGGATGGCTACTGGCTACATCAACCTGTGGTTTTTCAAGAATAAATATGCCTATTTATTTTCTATTTGGAGAACATCAATCCTGAAAGCTTTTCTTGATGCCTACAATCGCTGCACTTTTTAAAATTACGTCTGGAAGACATCTCCCACAGAGGAAAGGATTTCATTACATTGTTCCAAATTATTCTTTTCCCTGCCTAGTAAATATGAAAGGTATTTTAAAATTACTTTTCATTTCATTAAAACCCTGAAGTTTCCTTCAAACCAACTTGAGAGTTATGCATGACAGGCTACTTAAGTTGATTCTTGACCTTGAACTTTTTCTACCCTCTGGCATAAAAGGCAGGATATTTTTTTTCTATGCCCAACATCCACGTTTGATTAATAAATCTGCATATTAAAAATATTGACGCACTTGTGGATAAATAAATAGACTTTACTCTAACATCTGCTACTCTTCTTAAGATTAAAATCTGTCCACTGACCTGTTGGAACGCGTCAGTGATGCCCCTACCCCAGAATCCCTTCTCTCCTGGATTCCTACAGCCTCCTCGGTTTCCTGCAATGAATTTCCTGTGCTGTCAAGATCACTTGGCATGGCTCTATCATGGTCCACATCTAGCAGGATTTGCTTGGGAGAAGAAGGGCATGGAGAAATAGAGTCTAAAGCTGAATCAGAGTCTCCTTCATCAGAAAATTTCTCTGACCACTGGTTCACAATTTTTTGCATGCCTTTGACGTGATACAGGATGTCGTCAAGTTCAGGAAAGAGGTCCTCATTCTCCAGATCAGCCAGATTTCCTGTGCTAGAATATAATATGGAACCTGGCACGTTGTCATAAATGCTGAGGCGACTACACACGGAACTGGAGGAGTTGCGTCTCCTTCCTATGCTCATATCTTTGGAGCTGTCCGAACTATTCTCACGCCGGAGAGAAAGATGTCCATGCCCGTGGAAGCTTCCTGTTCTCCAGTTCACCGAACTACTCTTTGGTGGAGCAAAATTACCATTGGAGAGGGCTTTGGGAAATGTTCCAGGTTTGTGGTCTTCAGGGATGAAAAAGACAGTATCCTCTGCAAAGCTATCCCGGTTTTTAAAGTTTTGTTCCATGACATCATTAAATGTCGACTGGTTGAAAGGATCAAAGCCTTCTAGGTACATTCCCACACGCTTATTGTAGGCACCGAGGCTACGTGTCCTCGTGATGGGGCTGGGAGTGCTAACTGCACTGCTTGTCTCGGACTGGCTGCTGCTACTGCTGGTCTGGGTGGAATTGGAAACGCTTCTTTTGCGAACCATCGGAAAATTGATGTGATTGCCATTGAGCGTGGAGATCTCCACACAGTTAAGTTGCTTTAGTTTCTCTTCATCCATACCTTCTTGCAAAATTGGACCGCTGATGATTAGGCCAAGCTTGGAAGGAGCTTTGCTTTTCCCGTGATGAGGGCCTTTTATTTTCAGACTTTCCATCCTCTTTAGCAGGCTTCTGGTTTTGGATTTGGTGTTCTTCTCGTTGGCTTTCACACTGCAACTGAAACTTGGCAACTCTTTAGTGGAGGGCAGACTGCCCTCATTTTCCACAAGCTTTCCTGAAGAGGTAATGCTAATGACCGAGTTTGTCCTGGAGGTGACTGCATCCTTCTGGGAGGTAGATGGGTGGCTGTTGTTGCTGCTCGTACTGTGGATGGAAGCTATCTCATGATGTTCACCCTGCTCCATCAGCATGCTCTCGTGACTGGTTGCACTGCTAAGAGGAGCCACTTCTGGGGAGGTGGAATTCATATCAAACTTTGGAGGGAAAATGTTAAATTCTTCCAGTCTGGACCACCTCTTGCTGTCTCGCTGGAACATCCACTTTCCACTGATTGCACAAGGCTCATCTTCATCTGAATCCTCACTCTGCAACAGAACAGAGTACAATGAGTAAGCTCAATGGTTTGGTAAGGAATTGCACCCAACACGGCCGAACTTAAGTGAGAATTCTAGGAAACGATCTGGCTACAAAATTAGGTATACGTTTGTTCTTGTAGGTCCTATATAAAGGTAAAGGTAAAGGTTCCCCTGCACATGCGTGCTCGTCGTTTCCGACTCTAGGGGCCGGTGCTCATCTCCGTTTCAAAGCCGAAGAGCCAGCGCTTGTCCGAGGACGTCTCCGTGGTCATGTGGCCGGCATGACTAGACGCCAAAGGCGCACGGAACGCTGTTACCTTCCCACCGTAGTGGTCCCTATTTTTCTACTTGCATTTTTACGTGCTTTCGAACTGCTAGGTTGGCAGAAGCTGGGACGAGTAACAGGCACTCACTGTTACGCAGCACTCGGGATTCGACCCGCCAAACTGCCGACCGTCTGATCAACAGGCTCAGTGTCCTAACCCACTGAGCCACCGCATCCCTTAGGTCCTATATACTTTCTTGCAAATGAGCTCAGCTAAGAACTAAAGGGATTCATTAGGTTTCACTCCATGAAGCATTACTGCGCATCTAGTCCACCAAAGTGGGTGGTTGATGAGGTCTTTCATTTAAAAAAAAAGTTATCCAAGTGGTTTTACAGAAGGCACAACGTCACTGTCTCTCAATCCTTTGCGAACCATTTAAAGGGCTGATCACTGTCTATAAAAGAATTTTTCTTCAAATCTTGTGCCTAATCGCACAAACATGTCCTAATTCTTCAGTTCCATGACTGCTTGAAGCCAGGACTCTCCAGATTGAGAAATATCCGAAATGTCTTTCTAAAAATCTTCATCAGAAGCTGCCCATCCCTATGTAATTCCAGGTTAACTAATGACTACTGTAACAAGAACTGTGTCCTTGAAAAAAAACATTCAGCAACTGGAACTTAATGCTTCTGATAAGTATTGACTCAAGTAAGGCCACTGGAATGTAACTTGCCTGTTTGTTTGATTTTTATATATATATATTTGTTTATTTCTGGCTTGTGACCTAGTTACCTTAAGGGATGGCCTGCTCTCCCTTCTTCCCTATAACAACATTTCTCACTTGCCAAGTAATCTGTATAGTATGCAGCACAATAACTTCTATAAATATACAACCAATCTACTATAACCATATTTATATCATCTTCAAAAGGCTTTTGCCTTCCTATTCTGTTCATCATCTGAACTCCCATGCTAGTTTCTTTGATTGATATCTATTAGATAGCAACAAAGTACGAGATGAAGAGAGGTTGCTATCCTGGTGAATGTCCTGATCTAACCTTTATGATTGAAGGTATTTCACCAAATGTGATTTTTCATTAAAACATATTAATACATTAAGACTTCCTTCCTTCCTTCCTTCCTTCCTCCCTCCCTCCCTCCCTCCTTTGGGGTTTTTGTTGATATTAGAATTTCTTTGCTTTATTATTGTCTAATTCATCTTGGGCATTTACCGTTATTGCAAACATTTGACTAAAGAAACTGCTATGAATTTCTTTTTGAAAGAACTGAGGGGTTTCCCTAACCTACAGGCTGTCAACAATTCCCCTCAAGCATATAGTGGAATCTGTTTTATCTATTTGCAAACTATTGCAGGCTTCTAATGGTTGCTTCCAAAATGTTACGTTTTTATGGTAGTCTACATAATCATTTCATTGCGTGTGTTACTAACTGCAAAGCTGAATAAAAATAAAAATAAAATAAAAATCTACACTTTTTATTTCATCCAGTTTCTGTCCTACTGTGCAGAAAGGAAATTTTCAGGTCTTATCTATCAAGAAACGGCAATATTTTTGAAATATTTAGGGCAGTGCACAGGACATTTTGGAGGCTACCCCACGTGTGATAACTGAAAGACAGAGAGAAGTCGCAGAAAGCAAGCATTAATAGTAGTTCTTGGCAGAGGGTACTACCAATTTAGAATACAACGGCAACGGCAGGATTTATAAATACCAGTTGACATTCCTAGTACAAAAAAACCCTGAAGGCCAGGCTATCTCATACGCTGTCCAGTTATAATATCATGCAGAAAAATTGAATAACTTAGCAGCAGAAAAGAGACCTTCTCATAACGGGTTGTATCAGGCACACTAATGAGAACCAATGAGTCCCATGCATTCTAGATTATTCAGTTTTAACTATTATCTTTATTTGGGCAGAAGGAAATTTTGCCGATGTAGTTTTAACGACTGATGAAACAATGCAAAATAGAACAAAAGTAGGCATCGCCATAAATGCTTCTAAAAGAAAATGCTATTCATCTACCTATTGCCAATTTCTGTAGCCCTTCAGATATTGAAATGAAGAACAAAACGTCAGACAGGTTTTGGGACCAAATAGTGCCTTAAACGATTCCTGGTTGTTTTTTTTAATTTTCACGGCAATGAAAGCTAGAATACCCTTTTGTGTCGCCTTGGGAAAAAAACCACAAGCTTATTCAAACCCATATTAATACTTTTAAAATAAAAAAAACCTGACCAAAGAGGTCAGTTTTGGCATGTGAACTTTAACTTTATAATAAAATAATTAACAACACAGACTAATAAAGACTTGAAGGAATTGTCCAAGCAGTGCTGTCTCTTGCATGGGTGGTAAAAGACTCCTAAAGGAGACCAAGTGTTCCTTTTATGTTTATACATATAGATGTGGCTTACAAGAGCGTTTTCAGGGTTATTCCCATCAATTATTTACAAATGTTGCAATAGTTTTGTCAAATATACTTACTCGTTTCCTATGTGGGCTGATTTCTAGTTTCATCATTGCACACTTGTTTAAAGTATTTAAACGCCTACAGAAGAAATAAAAAAAAATTAAAATAAACAAGATTAACATAAAAGATTTCGTTCTGTGCTACCTGGTCTTCTGACTAAAGCATTATTGCAAAAGCTCTCGTTGAGCTTATTTACACGGAAACTAGGCAGAGAAGAACCTTAAAAAAAACCAAACACAAAACACGTCTGTTTAATTAGCTCCATGCTACATCGGCTGGATATCAGACTTTGTAGAATGGGTGAGACAGAAAGGCAAGAAGCACCTTTACTACATCAGCTCCTTGTGAATCAAAACCATAAAGGAGAACTTGTTCAACTAGAAGTCATTACATTGGAACAGCTGCAATGCAAGCAATATACAAGGTTCTTGTCCCCATCGTGGAAAACTACCAGTAGTTTTTAGGGAAAAGAAAACTTTAGGAATGCTGCACCTGATATTCATGATGATAGTAAATCACTTCCCAATAAGCAACCCGCTTTTGTATAGTACTAAGTGGAATTGAAAGAGAATGACACTGAGCTTCAAGGCACACCAGGAATTGTTATTGCTGTTTAACCAACAGAAATTCAGTCCCCTAGGGCAGGGGTAGGCAACCTTGGCTCTTTTATGACTCGTGGACTTCAACTCCCAGAATTCCTGAGCCAGCCATGCTGAGGGGAAAGGGAGAGGTTTCCAAGCTGAGCCATGCTGGCTCAGGAATTCTGGGAGTTGAAGTCCACGGGTCATAAAAGAGCCAAGGTTGCCTACCCCTGCCCTAGGGATTTTATTTACATTGAGCTATTCTATATCAAGTGACATGGTGCGCTCAGTGGGTTAGGACGCTGAGCTTGTGGATCAGAAGGTCGGCAGTTTGGTGGGTCGAATCCCGAGTGCCGTGTAGCAGAGTGAGCACGTGTTACTCGTCCCAGCTTCTGCCAACCTAGCAGTTCGAAAGCACGTAAAAATGCAAGTAGAAAAATAGGGACCACTACGGTGGGAAGGTAACAGCGTTCCGTGCGCCTTTGGCGTCTAGTCATGCCGGCCACATGACCACGGAGACGTCCTCGGAAAAGCACTGGCTCTTCGGCTTTGAAATGGAGATGAGCACCGGCCCCTAGAGTTGGAAACGACTAGCACGCATGCGCAGGGGAACCTTTACCTTTTTATTCTATATCAGCACTCCCATCACACGGAGAAGACTACAGAATTTATATTTACAGGGCCACAGATAACAACTGATCTGGACTGTTTTAATTTTAGGAACCCCTTTTTCTTCCCTTCAGAAGAAAGAAAGCTAGAGGGATATTAGATTGTGTAGCTCCCTGAAACACACAATTCCATATTTGGTTGTGTATTTGACCTGAACCATGTGCTGGATTATACACTGAATCATCAAGAAAATAAACATTTTCTAACAACTAAAGAGTAACTAAAGGTTCCTTTGTGAATTGAACTTTCAAAATACCAAAATCATAACTTATTATCAGTATGATTTTTTTTATTTACATATAATGACTTGCTGGCAAGGCAAAGACATGACTTTTTTTCTGGTCACATCACACAGTAAGGAAATAGTTGCAATCATGGCCCATGAGTGTGGCACAGGTCACTAGCCGGCTTTCATTGTCTGTCCTACAACAACAAAACTCACAGAGGAAAACTCATCAGGCATCCGTATTGTTTTTTAAGATGTGTATTACGTTGTCTAATATAATTATTTTCACTATAGCCCCAGGATACTTCTGCTAATTTCTCAAAAGAAAGGGAAGCAAAACCATCCCACCCTCCCGAAGATTGGTCATTTTTTTCTCATATCAATTTACAGCATGTATGCAGCTGTATGTTCCTATCTCTGTGTTATCTCTGCATGTTAA
The DNA here is from genome assembly GCF_947247035.1 of Vipera ursinii. Taxonomy (NCBI): domain Eukaryota; kingdom Metazoa; phylum Chordata; class Lepidosauria; order Squamata; family Viperidae; genus Vipera; species Vipera ursinii. Next base: position 11,305,011 of record NC_139521.1, read on the forward strand.
TTGTATTGAGATAGGACGCTGGATTTTAAAAAAAAATACTGGAGTTGTTTATTTAAATATATTCTTCTGGAGATCTTAACTTAAAAGGTAGGATACACACACACACACACAGACATACAGACACACACACACTCACTCGTGTATGTGAATGATATTATTTCCTAGGGCAACTATTAAACAAAACATGGCTAATCTTAATTTCGATTTATTAGAAAAGACGCCATCTGATAAAAAATAATTTACATTGGCCTTTTTCTCTGAACAACATTTAGATGAATCACAGATTAGGTTCGGGCAGAATGAATAGCTGTGGTTAATCATAAATAAAAGCAAAAGCTTTTGAATTTTTTTCTCGTCACTGCAAAATAGCCTAGCAAAAGTCCTAAATAGGCCAGGACACGCCATCAAAGATGTCATTATTCCAAGTATTATATTACAGCTTTCATTTGACTCACCTTCTAGAAAAATACTATTATTTTATAGTGTTATTGTTGCCACTACAAGCGTTCCATCAATTAACAACCACTCATTCAGTGACCTTTTGAAGGTATTTATGACTTGGAATAATGGCATCTTTGGTGGTTTGTCAAGTCCCTGGCCTATTTAGAACTTCGTGCTGAGCTATTTTGCAGTGACGAGAAAAAATCAAAAAAGCTTATGCTTTTATTTATTATTAACCACCTCTATTCATTTTGTCTGAACCCAGTCTGTGATTCATCTGTTATTTAGAGGAAAAGGCCAATCTAAATTATTTTTATCAGATTGCTTTTTTTTTCAATAAATGAAAATCGCTTGTCACTTTTTCTCCCAAGGAGCTCCACTACGCATTTTGCACTTGTGCTTTGCAGCAGCACCCTCACTCCAGCCCACAATACTTGCACCATCCCATGCGCACTTGCCACAATATTTCCCTCCCCCATTCACTCCATAGCACTCATCTGCCACCTGCCTGCTTGTAAGCTGTCCAAGCTGACTTGCGAATTCCTGTTAGCTTTTCCAGTGACTTTGTGGGAAAGCCAGCAGGAAATTGCAAGCTGCAGTAAAGTGAGGCATTTGCTTAAAGACAAGAACAGGAATTGGGGAGATTGTCGATGCTAAGCAATGGGATCACATGATGTTGTGCTTTACAATAGCCTTGTTTGGCAATGGAAATTCTGGTTCCAATTACTGTCGTTAAACAAGGGCTATCTGCACTGCTATTCTTTGTCTGAAGCCCACACTATAATAGCCTGAAGGCTTCATCTGAGTTGCTAAAAAGGTTCTGTATATACTGTACACCAGGAGCTCTATTAAAAAAAAAAGCAAGCAAACAAGAAAAAGGCAGAGTCCTCACATCAAATTATGGATTTAATTTAGTTGCAATTAAAGGAAAAGTAATTAAATGTAGCCAATACTATCTGAATTTAATAGTCTTCCGCTGCCACCTTTTCATCAACAGCAGTAGCTACTTGGAAGGTGCCCTGGCTACACGTGGCCTTTGTACACCTACGTTGTTAAATGTCAAGGCAACAATTCAATCCAATTGCCTCCTGTGTCATTTTCACATTCCTACTTCAAATAGCAGCTGTCAGGTAAGAATTGGCTCTTAATAACACTAATAAAGACATTATAAACTCCCTGCAGCAAATATATAAAGCTCTACTACGTGCATAATACTGGTACTCCTCGACTTACAATTTCTTTAGTGACTGTTCAAAGTTACAATGGCACTGGAAAAAGTGACTTATGACCGTTTTTCTCACTTATGACCATTGCAGCATCCCCATGGTCATGTGATCAAAAAAATTTGGATGCTTGGCAACCGACTCAGATTTATGAGGGCTGCCGTGTCCCGGGGTCATGGGATCAGTTTTCCAAAGCTTCTGAGAAGCAAAGACAACGGGGAAACCCAGATTCATTTAACAAACGTCTCACTTAGCAACATAAATTTTGGGCTCAATTGTGGTTGTAATTCGAGGACTATCTGTATAAATAAAGCAGGAGAACTTACACTGGGTCTGAAATCAGAGCTTAATCCTACAAATGTACCAGTTAAGAATTTCCTATTTCATTTCCCCCCCTCAAAGTTATAAGGACTGAATGGGTGAATCAAGGAAAACCTTTTAAAATCCCATTTAAATCCCATTTATATCCCGCCCTTCTCCGAAGACTCAGGGCGGCTTACAATCTAAAGCACAAATCAATGTGCTTAGCAATTGAGTCCTCGCTCCCTTACTAACTTCTGAATAGTTTACAATTATTTCAATTTCCAGTAAAGGGAATAAAAAAAGTAAGTGATGCGTTTCCAAATATGAAAAAGGAAAGTGGCATTTTATTTCAATATTGTGAGTATTGTAATTCAGCTCAGAGAATTAAAACTGCTCTTCCATCCTTTCTGTACAAATGATCTCTGGTAAATTTGGATTTCCACATTGCCTCAAAACAATAAACAGGCAGACATTTTAGAATATTAGTGTCTCTATTCAAGTTTATCTAATTCCAGCCTGTTGCATTCAACCAGTCCAAAGTCTTTGATCTGTTGGAGAAACAAGTTTCCTGTCAGGCTGATAAGGCAGCATTTGATCCCAAAAGATAATCTGTTTTAGAAGAAACCCTTTTTTAAAAACAAGACTGTTGTGCAGCTGAGGCAGCTGAAGCAGAAAAGTGGATACACTCTAAAGACAATTTCCACCAAACTGTCTTTAAAAATAAAATGTATGCCATAAACAACATTTAACAGGAAGACAGAGAAGAAAATATGCATTAAGTTAAGAAGAAAAGAAAACGGCTCTTTTTTAACCTTTCACAAAGTAAAGTTCATGGGTTTATGGCTTACTTACATTTAATTTAACGACCGCTTGAAATTGCATATTTTTTAAAAATTCAATAAGAACCCATGTGTCTGCAAGTCTAATTATATAACCACTGCTACAGGAGATACTTTAGAACTGTGATTTATTAAGGTTTATTTTATTTATAGAAATTCATCTCAGTTTCACAACAGATTTTTTAATGTGAAAAATCTATCAAAAAAGTTTGCTTTCCTACAAAAAAAGATGCTATGGGAGAAGTCAATTTGACACTACCTAGATATTTCAGGGCTCAGCTTGCATTAGCTCTTAATCTTCCTTCAAATTCTTATCGATTTATAGTATTAGGTCTCTTTGTTCTTAAGCCCTAATAATTGTGTAGCATTGCAAAAATAGACTTGCATAATTATTCCTAAACCAAGTTTAGTTGCTTGTAAGTTAAACCAGGGCTTTTCAACCAGTGGTACGGGTACCACCTGTGGTACATGGGCACCTGGCAGGTGGTACGCAACCATCCTAGAAAAGTGGTAGCGGGGGAGGGGAATGAGCTGAACCGGTGGCAGCACTGCACAAGCCTGAGCGAGAGACGGCTGGAGCTGCAGGGCTGTCAGGGCTCAGTGGAAGCACCAGGATCAGCGCCAGGCTCCAGCTGGAGGTCAGCACTGATCCTGGTGCTTCTGCTGAGCCCAGAAGAAGCGCCGATCAGCTGGAATGTTGCAGCATCTCCAGGTTTTTGTGATTTACATTCAGATGCTTGGCAACTGATTCATATTTATGACGGTCACAGTGTCCCAGGGTCATGTGAAGTGACCAAAACCTGCTGCAACCACCCAGCAGAGAAGGGGAAATAAAAACCAAACACCCCCCCACCCCCGCTGCCAATCCTCAACAGAAATGCTCACAACAGTGAAAACCTCGGACAAGAGGAAGAGCGCCGCCAGGTGGGCAGGCAGCTGTCTTGCTCGGCTGTGGCTTGGGGGCACTTTTTTCAGTGCCATTGTAACTTCAAACAGTCACTAAGCGAACTGTTGTAAGTTGAGGACTACCTGTACTTCATCCCTTTTTTTCCTTTTCTTTTTTTTGGGGGGGTCATCAAGTTTTTGACACCTTGCTAGGCGACTGGTGGTACTCGGATGTTGCCATATCCTAAAAGTGGTACAATGGGTGAAAAGGTTGAAAAGCCCTGACTTAGACAGTTATTTCAGAATGAAGACAGTCTTCAATCCCTGGTCCAGCACAAGTTCATGATGTCTTTGGAACTGGGCTAGTATAAGTGAGCAAAACTTCATCTGTGCACGCAAGGGATCTATGTTGCATGTGACAGCATTCCCCCAACCCCTGGGGTCCATGGAAAAATTGTCTTCCATGAAACTGATTCCTGGTGCCATAAAGGTTGGGGACTGCTGGTCTGAAGAACTAAGAAGAATTCACAATAGATTTTTAAACCATACTAGTAATAAGGCCAGATTGTTGATTCTATCACAGCTTGCTCAACTGCACAATAATTTTTTTATGCACAGCAAACTGAGAAAGTTAAACAATATTTTTATTGTGGGAAGGATATCCTAATTTTTAAAGTTCAATAGGACTTTGCCACATAGTTCTTGACTTACAACCACAATCGGAACTGGAACTTCCATTGCTAAGCAACGTGGTTGTGAAATGAATCAGGTCTGATTTTATGACCTTTTTCTGCTGTGGTCATTAAGTAATCACCACAGTGATTGAGTTTGCTTGTCAGAAGTCCCCTGGAAAAGTCATAAATGGCGGTCATACGACCATGGGATGCTGTGACTGTGTAAACAGAAACTGGTTGCCAAGAAATTTTGATGATGCGGCCATGGGGATGCTGTGACGGTCATACGTTGAAGCTCTGTCACTTGTCACATTTTTAGCACCACTGTCAACTTTGAATGGTTGTTAAATGTATGGTCGTAAATTAAGGCATATTGTACAGTTTCAATGTATTTCCTGCCTCTAAATAATAAGAAATTGGGTCACTGTTTGTACTAATGATTGGAAAAAACTGGTGGCTGCAAAGAAGGGGTATTAAGAAAAGGAATATGTAGTGTCCCACTTTTAAAAAAATCAGGATGCAAACTGTTAACTCTCTCCAGCCAGTAAGTGTAAGGAGGCAGAGTCAAAAAATGACTATGGAATGTTTTCGCCCACTGGCTATATATTTCTAATACCACCACATGAGGAGAAGACAGAATTACAATTTATTTTCATTACAACTAGTACAGTTATACCTACAGTACTATGTAATCATTATATACCTTTGAAAACCACACTCTCAGTTGCTATCTAGAGAATCTGAAGCACACACACTTTATAAAGTTAGTAGCCTAAAACATGTCTGGCAGCTTAGAATTCAAACCATGTTCCTTTCTGATAATGCCGCACTGCACAATCAATTCCTAGCCTTTTCTTTAGTACAAAGAAGATACTGGCAGTCATGCCGTTACAGAGCACCTGCCATGTAAATAATAGGGTTCAACTTTATTTCCTTCACTTTGCATTAAAATTTTTGCTGCAAAAGGTAACTTGAAAGAGTGCAAGAAGCAACAGTTTTATGTTGTTGTTGTTGTTAGCTGCGAAGTCGTGTCTGACCCATCGCAACCCCATGGACAATGTTCCTCCAGGCCTTCCTGTCCTCTACCATCTTCTGGAGTCCCTTTAAGCTCACCCCTACTGCTTCAGTCACTCCATCCAGCCACCTCATTCTCTGTTGTCCCCTTCTTCTCTTGCCCTCCACCTTTCCCAGCATGAGGCTCTTCTCCAGTGAGTCCTTCCTTCTCATTAGGTGGCCAAAGTATTTGAGTTTTAGCTTCAGGATCTGGCCTTCTAAAGAGCAGTTTTATACAGAACAGTAAATGTTTAGCGCAGGAATGAACAGGCTGCTTACCTGTAACAGTATAAACGTGGTTCTTCGATTCTGCATTCACGCTTACTGATATCATCATGCTGAAAGCCTTAAGCAGGAACTGCCCTATTTGAGGCAGGTTTGAAGGACAACACACTGAATGCCTTTTGAGGCACTCCACTCACTTTTCTTTAGTTTCCATCAACCAATGGAGTAAAATATAGAATTCAATGTACTTACCGGGATAGACCCTTACGGAAGAAATGTGAATGGATTTAGTCAGTTCGTATATAATCACTCGAAGAACCGTAATTACGGGTTAGCTGCCTGTTCACCATCATGGTCTCTAGTGCGTATGTGGATAAGAAGCAACCATACCTAACGGTTGAAGGATGAATGCTCATTTATGCCAACAAGGCCCAATCAGACCATCCAAAGAGGCATCTGCTCTGGCTTCAAAGTTCACATAATTGTGCTTAAGAAATGTCATCAGTCTGAACTGAAAATCTGTAGAGCACAGCCACGGACGTTGACATTGTCCTCATGGAATGTGTTCAAAGAAATTCAGCAACAGCTGCTTGGCCAAGGCATATGGAAGAGCAATGGTTTCCATCACCCACTTAGCAATTTGCTAAGTGGAAACTGAAAGTCCCTTCTTATCACAGCATATAAATAGTCTTTGAAACTGACAAATCTGATCGAGACTGAAGATCAAAGCTTTTACCAGTACCTAACATATGCAGCAAATTCTCCAGCAGGATTATTGGAGAACACACACACACACAAAAAGATGGGGGTGGGGTGGGGAAGAAGAGGCAGAAACAGTGATTAACTTAATATTTAGGTATGAAGACAATCTTTGGGGAAAGTGTTAAGTTTTCAAAACAAGCACACTGAAATAAAATTGAGTATATGGGTAATCAAGCCGATGGATACCTGCCTGATCTCCTTAAATTATCGCCATCAAGAATATCACTTTCAGGGTTAGTAATTTAAATTATGAAAAAGGTTTTTACATGATATCCAATGGCCTGTGAGAAAAAAAAAGCCATTTCATAAGGCTTTCACTGTAGTGATCTAGAAGGAAAAGTGAATGTTGGTCAAATTACTGATTCTGGTCCACCCTCAATGGGCTGCATTAACGTCTAAAGAGAGTGGAATGCTTGAAGGACTGATTTTTAAAAATACCATATTTGACCTGAACCCCATCTTGGTAGATGGATAGCTAAATCAGGGGAGAAGCTGGATACTCTTAACAACCGCGTTACTAATTTAACGCCTGCAGTGATTCACTTAACAACTTTGGCAAAAGAGGTTGTTAAGATGGGGCAAAACCCACTTAACAAATGTCCCACTTAACAACAGAGGTTTTGTGCTCAACTGTGGTCGTAAGTCGAGGACTACCTGAATATATGTACTTTTTTCCTTTCTTTTTCCTTTAATTTTTACTCCTTCCATTTTCCAATTTTTTTCTTTAAATTTAGTTTACATTAGATTGCGCTATTCTAATAGACAGACAGTGCACAGCCTTCACAAAACTTACAATTACAAAAGACAGCGCTGTCTTCAGAAGGATGGGGAAAAAAAAGTAGGAAACAATTTTCCAGAGAAGCTGGGTCCTTGATGAGAAGGGAACGGATGCTTGCTGCCTTGCTTGAAGGGCTGGGAAGCATATGGGGCTGGGAAGGGAAGGGAGCAAGCCATGTCCCCAGGATTTTGCTTTCTTAATTAGAAAAGTCTCCCAACAGACTATTTCCCCCCCCCCTTAAAGCTTAATATAAAGCAAGCAAAAATCACATCTGCATTTATGTTAGGCATATGGTGATAGCCTACAATGTTGGGTTGAAAATATATTAACCATGATGATGTTGTAACTTTAAGATGTTAATTGGCCAATGGGCGTGTAAGTGTTCTCATGGCCATTAGAGGGAGCTAGGAACGTAGCTTCTCTCTCTCTGAATTCACTGCTCTCTCTACTGTTACTGTTCTTGCTCTGTTTTGCTGTACTATTGGTTTACTACTGTGATAAACCTGAACTGTGTATTGACCTCTGGACCAGTAAGAAGACTTTGTATTTGGATTGCTACTTGGACTGTTAATTTTGTGTATGACCTGGACTGTTTATTTTTGACTGTGCATTTTTGTTTTTACACCACCTCACAAGTAAAATACTTTTTGCTTTTACAACTCAGTGTACTCTTGTGGTTACTGTGTGACTCTTACTGCTCTCAGTACCCTTCCTTGTCTGTGCAACTCCTTGGTAGCACAAGGAGCCCTCTGCACAACAATCCTTATCAGACTTTGTTCTTGTCCTGAAGAGTAAAACATCTTGGTTTTCTTTTTCCAGGGCACAAAGCCATGTAACTTCAATAGGAATACCATTTGTATATTTCAGGCGAAAAATGTAACTAAGGTTTAGGCCAGGGGTAGGCAACCTTGGCTCTTTTATGACTCGTGGACTTCCAACTCCCAGAATTCCTGAGCTAGCCCATGTTGGCTCAGGAATTTTGGGAGCTGAAGTCCACGAGTCATAAAAAAGCCAAGGTTGCCTACCCCTGGTTTAGGCAGATAACCATTAGGCTGAATGAGTGCTTGCTGGCACTTGCTGGGCTAAGCAGGGGCAACTGAGGTTTTCTGAGGTGTGGCAAGCAACCCCAGAGCTGCATGGTTTTGGGGCTGCTTCCTGTCCCACAGGGCAGGGTGCAGGATGGCCAAAGGCAAAAATTGGGCTGAGACAGGCAGCCGGGGGAATTGGAGGCAATCCCTTACCTTGCTAAGGCTCCGGGCTGGAAGGCACCAACTCTGGAATGGCTTGGATTGGGGTAGTCATTTAATGACCTGCAATTCTTGGTTAAAAACTGCACAGCGAAAGCTGGGATTGTTGTCACCAAGTCATTGAGGTCATGTCTCGCTTTACAACTGCAATGCTCTCAATTGTGGTCGTAAATTGAGGTATGTTTGATACTAAGGAGGCAGTGGTATATATCTGCTACCAAGGAGAGACATATCTAGTTTTATTCATGATGGGAGCACAAATGTTCATTTATCATTTCAGAGACCACAGAATTTGAACATTCTGAGTGCTTCATGCATTCATCTTAGTCCCAAATACTCTTGCCTTGTAAACTATCACTACACAAAGCCTGTAATCCTGTGCCACGATGTTAACCATGTTACAAAGTCAGTTGCAAACAGCAATTCCAATAAACTACATTTTATAAACAACAGCTATCCAGGTGACCGTAGAAAAACAATATATAACAATGGCTGGTTTTTAAAAATAAAACCGTGCCTCCAGGATTTCGTTTCCTTAATTAGAAGAGTCTCCCAACAGATTATTCTTTCCCCTTCAAGCTTGTAGAGCGCGCAAGAAACACATCTGCATTTATGGATTTTATTCTCCCCCCACCCAAGAGTAAAAGCATCTTTGTTTCCTTTTTCCAGGGCACAAAGACATGTACTGTAGCTTCAATAAGAATACAATTTATACCTTTCAGGTGAAAATTTAACTAAGGTTTAGGCCAGGGGTGTCAAACTCAACTTCATTGAGGGCCGCATCAGCATTGTGGTTGCCCTCGAGGGACTGGGTGGGTATGGCCAGGGTGGGCGTGGCCTACTGGGTGGGCATGGCTAGAGTGCGTATGGCCTACTGGGTGGGCGTGGCCAGCTCTACATCGTTCGCATCAAGGGTGCCTATGGGGGCCTGGGCAGGAGTGGGACAGATCTGAGGGTCTCTGGCAGAAGGAGGGTCTCTGGGCCAGGGCCAAGGCAGTGGGGGCCGTTCCCTCACTGTTTCCAGGATGGCTTCACGGGCCGCATGAAACCACTTCACGGGCCGGATCTGGCCCCCCGGGCCTTGTGTTTGACATGTCTGGTTTAGGCGGATAACCATCTTCTAGGCAATGAAGTATTAGTTTTCAATCATGGCTCTAAATTTAATAAAATATTAAGTTTTGAACTGTCGGTATTACAAATCAGTTGGAGGAATTGGAAATTGGAGGGAAAAGGAAAGAGCAAGAGACACAGGGATTTCTTCAAACATGTCACATAATCCTGTTTATCGAACATCTTCATCTCCAAAGAGGAAATGAACAAGGCTACACATATATAATAGTCCAGTAATATAAATTTAATAAATAATTAAATTCTCCCGATAGCATATTGACAGATGGGTATTATATTCACATGCCAAATCTTATCCAAGAATTTTTTTTTTATTTTCCTTACAAATGCATGAATCTCAGCATTAAATTAAAAAAGCAATCTACTTTTTTAGAGGGCTGGCTTACTATGCGTGTTTAATTGTGAAATATAGGCTACACATAACTTAGAGCCTTTCTTGTTAAATATGTTTTATTTCTCCATACTTCAGATCACATAACTGATTTTTTTTAAAAAATCATGAAGGCTTTCTAGATAGAGAAATTTGCACTTATTTAAAATTGTTTACTTCGATTTGTCCGGATTTGGGGGGGGGGGGAATTCACTTGCCAAGCCCATAAAGGCTTCAAGAAACATAACTGCATATAATAAAATGTGCGTAGAGAATAATTGAAATACATTATATACATATAGGCTTATGTATTGTACTTTGGAGTGGCTAATGGGCAATCCACAAAGTTAAAAGATTAGCTTAATTTATCTCAAATGCTTATTTAAGCAATGTGTTAAAAGTAATGCTATTTTAAACAGCTTTACTTGCACAGCAGATTAAATGTGACACAGCAGTAGAACTAGTTTAGTATTATATTACATTATAGAGCAACTTGTATGTGCCAGATCTAAGTCAACCAAAATGAAAATGCACAAAACCACTTAAACGCGATGCTGTTGCAAACAACATGTTTAATTTTATCCCTTCCACAAAGACTTGTGATAACCTTTCCTTCACTGCTTTTTCTTCACATGCTGCACCTCTGGAATTTAAAACATGATGAAAGCTACCAAATTAGATGGTTTTAAGATTAAACACATACACAGAAGATAAAGTTAGCAATCATGAGCATTATGCTTCCAAAATATCTAGAGTAAATAATACAGTATTGCCAGCTGATGCCAAATTATTAATCCATTCCAAATACAGGTGGTCCTGATTTACGTCCATTCATGTAATGACAATTCAAGGTTACGACAGAGCTGAAAAATACTCGCACCTATGACCAGCACAGTATCCCTGTGGCCACAACATCAAAATTTGGGCACTTGAAAACTGGCATGTATTTCCATTTCCATTTCCTGGGGTCACGTGATCATCATTTGTGACCTTCCCAACTGGCTTCCAACAAGTCAATGGGGATTAGCTTAATGACCACATAGTAATAATGAAGTTGGAAGGGACCTTGGAGGTCACCTAGTCCAACCCCCTGCTCAGGCAGGAAACCCTATACCATTTCAGACAAATGGCTGGCCAGTCTCTTCTTAAAAACTTCCAGGGTTGGAGCATTCACCGCTTCTGGAGGCAGGTTGTTCCACTGGTTAATTGTTCTAACTGTCAGGAAATTTCACCTTACTGTAGTTCTAGGTTGCTTCTCTCTTTGGTTAGTTTCCATCCATTGCTTCTTGTCCTGCCTTCGGGCACTTTGGAGAATAGCTTGACTCCCTCTTCTTTGGGGCAGCCCGAGATATTGGAACACTGCTATCCTGTCCCCCCTCGCCCTTCTCTTCATTAAACTAGACGTACCCAATTCCAGCAACCATTCCTTATACGCTTTAGCCTCCAGTCCCCCTAAATCATCTTTGTCGCTCTTCTCTGCACTCTTTCTAGAATCTCAACATCTTTGTTACATCGTGGTGACCAAAACTGGATGCAGTATTCCAAGTGTGGCCTCAAAGCGGCTTTTCTTACATACCTGCACAAGGCTTCAATGGCATCTCTGTCCAGAAAATCATGTTCTCTCTTCACTGAAGTGATGTCAATGGGAAAGATAAGATCTGTAAGGACCAAGATGGATGAGCAGTCAGAAAAAAAGAAGTTCTTTCCACTGATAACTTCTTTCAAAGAAACCATCTCTCTCAAAGAGATCGAACGCAAGGACCCAACTGTGATAATAAACATTTCTTTTTATACCATCTTGGGTGAAACGTGCAGAAGCTTTAACAGGGGAATGAACACGGCCATGTATTACGGCAAGGAAGGGAAGGTATATTGTAGGATGTCAAATACAAAATAGCGTGAACTGTGAAAAACCAATCTGGCCTTTTTAACAAATATTAACATTATGAAGAAACCTTCCAGGGGTCTGTATAGACACCAGACTGTGGGGTTGTTAATTTAACTGGGTTTTAGATTTACTCTTGGGGCTTGAATTTAATTTAATTGTTTTATTTGTTTTTAATTTTTTGTATTCATGGTTTTAACTGCCCTGTAAACCACCCTGAGTCCTACGGGAATAGGGCGGTATACAAATCCAATAAAATAAATAAATAAATAAATAAATTTAGGTAGCAGTTCCAGCAACAACTGAAAAGCAACAAAGCAGACATTTTAAAAAAGCCAGGTTTATCAAGGCGAGAGACAAATAAATATTTTAAAAAGACAAGAGAGTAGCGTCCTGAATGAAAGAATCGACGGCTTTAAGCTTTATGTCCCCTCTCTTTCCTGGGGTGCTGGGTGTTGTGCTCTTGTGACCCATCAAGCAAAAGGCAGTCTACTAAGCTGTGTGTGGTAATCCACATGGGTTTATTTAAGTCTCTTCTTTCTGTTGCCTGCCCAGATTACAAAAACAAAAAGGCTTGACAAACACCTGCCTGGCCACCATGCACGAGGTACAAGCTGCATTTGCTTTGTCAGTTTGGAAACCTGTTTTAGGTAAACACTTGGGAGGGAGCAAGAATGAAGCAACAACACTGACAATATGAAAAGAAGTCTGGAAATTTACAAGTAACCTGCAGTGGTAAATAGACACGTAGGATTTTTCAGCATCTGCGGATCACTGAGTGGCAGATGGCCCCTGAGCCTGTATTCTACAGAACTGACAACAGCTCTAAATCCTAGAATACAGATTGCATTTCTATCACACACTGCTTCTCTATCTTTCCTCCAGAAGCTTGACAATTGGCAAAGTTCTTCCCTAGCAACTTTGCCAGTTAAGTTAAACTGACACAATTATTGGAAGGGGGTTCGGCAAAAACTAAAATACTTGAACCAGTTCTCCCTATGATCAGCGTCCATGCTACTTCACGAATTGTAGCGTATTCTTCTGAAAACGTGTCATTTATTGTCACCACATGTTGTGACTCAGGGCCAGCCTGTGGGTCCGACAGTCGGCTCCGATGTATCGGATGACTCAGACGAGGGGGAGGAGGGAAACGAACCGGCTGATGATGGTTCGGAGGCTTTGCAGAGCCCTCAGCCGGGGACCTCTTCTCAGCTGCGTGAGCCCGAGAGTGCGGAGGAAGATGACCCACAGCTGGCCCTGTTCAAGGACGCCCGACGCAGGAGGCAGTCGAGCAGGAACAAACAAAGAAAGGTTGTGGGACTCCTCGGGAGGAGGCACAGGGAGACCACGCCCTGAGCTCTCTATAAAAGGAGTGTTTGGGGAGGGGCTGGTTGCTGAAAGCAACTTTTCCGCTTGAGAAGACAAGCTCTTGTGTTTTTGTTAACTGCGTAATTAAATCTTGGCAGATGCCTTTTAGCCTTGGAAGCTCTCCAGTCTCTTCTTCCTAAATAGGGGTTTGCCTTTACAAGGCCAGAAGAGGGCTGGTTCAGAACACCACATGCCAAGGCTTCGATTACTGCACAATCTGCATTTAATCAAAGCCAGATGGAACATGTAAAAGGTAAAGGTAAAGGTTCTCCCGCACATACGTGCTAGTCGTTTCCAACTCTAGGGGCCGGTGCTCATCTCCGTTTCAAAGCCGAAGAGCCAGCGCTTGTCCGAGGACGTCTCTGTGGTCATGTGGCTGGCATGACTAGACACGAAAGGCGCACGGAACGCTGTTACCTTCCCACCATAGTGGTCCCTATTTTTCTAGTTGCATTTTTACGTGCTTTCGAACTGCTAGGTTGGCAGAAGCTGGGACAAGTAACAGGTGCTCACTCTGTTACGCGGCACTTGGGATTCGACCCGCCAAACTGCCGACCTTCTGATCGACAAGCTCAGCGTCCTAACCCACTGAGCCCGCATCAAAGGCTTAGTGAGCTTTCTGTGTTGTCACGAGCTACTTTGACATTACCGCTGTCGTGCCTTGTTCTGTAACAATAGCACTAAGACTTATGTATACCGCTTCATAGTGCTTTACCGCCCTCTCTAAGAAGTTTACAGAGTCAGCCTATTTCCCCCAACAATCTGGGTCCATATTTTACTGACCTCTGAAGGATGGAAGGCTGAGTCAACCTTGAGCCTGTGAGGATTGAACTGCTGGCTGTGGGCAGAACTAGCCTGCAATACTGCATTCTAACCACTGCGCCAACATGGCTCCTATCTTGGCATAGAGAGAACAAATTTCTCTATCTTGGCATTCACCAGATGAGTGGGAACTATATATTCTCATACTCCTCAACCAATTGCTGTATTGACTAAAAATTCTGGAGTTCTAATGTCCTTACATCTTGTTCTGTAGTATAGAAAGCTGCAGCAGTAACTTGGCTTCTATCATGGCATCAGAGGAAGATTTTTATTTGCAGAAATTATGAAAAACAGCTTGTTTGAAGGAAAACTTCCTAGAAATTTTGGCAGAGAAATGAAATCAAAAGCATCCAAATATAGAAAAACTGAGAGAAGACAATAGCTAGAGCTATCCTGCCGAGATATTTTACATTAATGTTATTATTACTTTAATTTTCTAAAATAGAACCTCCTTGGTTTGGTCTCTGGCCCAAATCTAAAGAATAGAATAGGCGGAAACTCAGTTCTTAAACAGATAAACAAAAGAGCTGCCAAATGTTGTCTCTGTGAGTGCCATTATTCTCGACTATTGCCAATGCAGCTGTGAGCTAAAGCCTTTAAATCAATCATTTCTTAAGAACACTCTGCTTAGCTGTGCTAAGTTGTCCAACAGTAAATAATGAAACATCTCTATTTAGTTAACCAAACAGCTGTGGTGAGATGCTGATCTTGAAGTTTCCCTCCAACTACAAGAAAACGTCTGATCTCTGCTGTAGATTTTTAGGGAGCTAAACAACGAAAAGATTTCTGAGGCACACTGAGGTTAACCAACACTAGCACAGTTTTAAAATATTGTAACTCTGTTAAATCTTGCACGGTTTGGCAAGGATAACTCACCCTGAACGTCCTAGCTGTAAATTCTCAGTAGAAATGCACCTCTAGATTTCTACAGGCAGGCTTTTAACAGGCTTACCAGGTCAATACACACAGACCTAGAAGTTGCAACGCTTACAGAACTTTAACACCAAGAAGCATGGCAAACAGTCAGTAAGAATTACTTGTAACAAAAGAGTTGAGTATATGGTGATGCAGGATAATACAAGTTGCCTACTACTTTATTTTCAGACTTAAAGCTTAGAGATGTTTTAAGGTGCAGGTTGCAAAGCGATACAGAATGAAATTAGGATATGAATTTTAAAAAGATTTCAATTATATAAAAAAATAGTTAATGAGGACCCAGATTGTTGGGGGCAATTAAGCTGACTTTGTAATAATGGTGCTTGGGTGTGTGTGTGAAAGCCCTAATAAGCAGGCATATACATAGAATGAAGGCTACTGCTAAGCTTGTATGCCGCCCTGAGTCTTCGGAGAAGGGCGGGATATAAATGGAATTAAAATAAATAAATAAATAAAATAGAACAGGACTGGCACGACTGGAGGCTCAACATTCAGCTTCAGTCTCTGCCCTACCAATTTTTCCTTATTCTTTATATCTGCACAATAACTCTTAGATCAGCTTCTCCCCCTTTTATGACTTGTGGACTTCAACTCCCAGAATTCCTGAGCCAGCCATGGTTCCCCACCACTGTCTTGCAGCTTCTGGGATTCTGAATTCAATGCTTGTCTTAGAATAGGGTAGCTTTTTTTTCCCCAGTGACAAATCATAGTTATTATTTTTCAAAAAATAACAAGCTGGCCACTCATGAACCATGATTTCATTTCATTTCATTTATTCGATTTCTATACCGCCCTTCTCCCTAGGGACTCAGGGCAGTTCACAGGGCATATATAAATAGCTATACAAAAATTAAAAGAGAATTAAACCATGCCCAATTAAAATACAGCAATAATAAAATAATAAAAACCAATTAAAAACCCATATTCCCCATCAGGCCAGACCAGCTAACTCAAACAAGTGGGTCTTCAACCCGCGACGGAAGGATCGGAGGTCCGATGCCATCTGGAGCTCAACCGGCAGTTGGTTCCATAATGCCGGAGCACCCACAGAGAAGGCCCTCCCCCTGGGGGCCACCAGTCGACATTCCCTGACTGGAGGCACCCTGAGGAGGCCCTCTCTGTGGGCACGCACAGGGCGGAGGGGAGTTGACGCCGGCAGCAGGTGGTCCTCGAGGTATCCCGGACCCATGCCATGTAAGGACTTAAAGATCATAACCAAGACCTTGAACCTCACCCGGAAGACAACTGGTAACCAATGCAGCTCGCGGAGCAAAGGTGTAACATGGGAGTACCGGGAAACTCCCAAGACAACTCTCGCGGCCGCATTCTGTACCAGTTGAAGCCTCCGAGTGGTCTTCAAGGGAAGCCCCATGTAGAGAGCATTACAATAGTCTAGGCGAGAGGTCACGAGCGCATGAGTGACCGTACACAGGGCATCCCGGTCCAGATAGGGCTGCAACTGGCGCACCAGGTGAACCTGGGCGAAAGCCCCCCTAGTCACGGCCACTATATGGTCTTCCAGGGTAAGTTGTGAATCTAGGAGGACTCCCAAGTTGCGAGCCCTATCCACGGGGGGTAAGAGTTCACCCCCCATAGAATGATGTAACTCAAATGGAGCAGAAGTGAAGATTCTCAAACCTATTTTTAGTGCCCCACCCCCTTTTCAATATTTAGAATAGATAAGGTAGAATAGGCAAGCCAAGGTAATTCTTGACTTACAACAGTTCATTTAGTGACTTCTCAAACTTACAGCGGCACTGGAAAAAATAACTTATGACCCTTTTTCACACTTATGACTGTTGCAGTATCCCCATGGTTACGTGATCAAAATTCAGATACTTGTCAACTGGTTTATATTTATGACGGTTGACGTGTCCTGGGGGTCATGTGATCACCTTTTGTGACCTTCTGACAAGAAAAGTCAATGTTGGGAAGCCAGGTTCACTTAACGACCGTCTTGTTACCTTAACAAGTGCAGTGATTCACTTAACAACTGTGCAAGAAAGGTTGCAAAATAGGGCACTTAACAAATGTGTCACTTAGCAACAGAAATTTAGGGCTCAATTGTGGTCATCAGTTGAGGAGTATCTGTGTAGGTATCATATTTGGGGCTCTATACCAGGGGTAGGCAACCTTGGCTCTTTTGTGACTCGTGGACTTCAACTCCCAGAGTTCCTGAGCCAGCCATGCTGAGGGGAAAGGGAGAGGTTTCCATGCTGAGCCATGCTGGCTCAGGAATTCTGGGAGTTGAAGTCCAAGGCTAAGCTGATTACCAAGGCTAAGCTGAGAAAAAAAGTGAGCAGTACCATTTCCTTTCAGTTCTACTAACTGGAGTTTGTAAGGTGATTAGATTGCTAGGGAGACTGAGGGAATTCTCCCACAGATTATTAAAATACGCTTCAAAAACGAATTTGGTTGTCATTTTGCTGTGCAGTATGTGTTTTTTGTGTTTTGACCTTTGTGTGCCTCCGAGAGCCTCTCATTTGAGACGGTTACACTATAAATCTATAAAAAATGTATAGATTTGATAACTTAAAATTTACCAAATATATTAATAAGTAGTAACAGAAAAGAACTTTTTATCTCTTATTTCACAGACAGCCTGTATTTCTCGTAGACCAGGATTATAGAGAGGGCACCAAGTGTAGGTGGCTCTAGAACAGAAGTCCCCAACTTTTTGGGCCCCAGGGATCGGTTACATGGTGAGTGGTTTTCCCGTGGACCAGAGGGGATGTGGTTTTGTGTGCTGCCTGCATCCCACGGATGGGGCTTTGCTTGTTTGTGCAACCTGGTTGCTGGCATGCCGCGGCCAGGTACTGATCCACAGACTGGGGGTTGGGGGCACCTACTTTAGAAGACATGGGATGAAAACAGTAACTACCAAGCAACTACGTCAAGGCAGGAAGGTGAGTCCAAAGAGAAAACGCCCAAAGGGCCTCTGGGAAAAAAAAGGGGCATCCTCCAGCCTTTTATCCTATACATAGAAAGCCATGTTGCCACATGTTTGTTACATTTAGGGAGTAAGGAAGATGCCTTTGATGGAGACATTCAGACTTTGTTGCCAAGGTGCCGGGGTGGAAGCATTTTTGGATCCAGAAAATTCAAGTAATGTTAAGAAGACATCTCCATAACCTGGACAGCCATTTGTCTGGAACGATACAAGGTCTCCTGCTTGAACAGGGGGTTGGACTAGAGGATCTCTAGGTCTCTTCGAACCCTATTGTTCAATGTTCTATGGAATAAGAGGTACCGCAAAAATCAGTCTTAGAAGATTCTGTAAAAAGTAGTTGGAAACATCCTGTAAAATTGATTTCATGGTCTAATCCACAGGTCGGCAACCTGCGGCTCCGGAGCCGCATGCGGCTCTTTGAGCCGTCTCTTGCGGCTCCCAGCCGCCCGGTGCGCGCGCACCTCTTCCAACGGGCAGTGGTGCGCGCGCACCTCTCCAAATGGAGAGTGGCACCGCCCGTTTGGAGAGGTGCACGCGCACCTCCCCGAATGGGCGGAGGTGCGCGCGCAACTCCCCAAACATTTGGAGAGGTGCGCGCGTACCTCCGCGCGAATGGGCAGCGGTGCCGCTCTTTCAGGAAGCCCGCCTCGGCCCGTCTGTGAAGCTGCCGAAAGCGGCAGCTTAGCAGACGGGCCGCGGCAGCTTCCGCAAAGAGCGGCGCCCCTGCCCATTCCGAGAGGTGCGCGCGCACCTCTCTGAACGACCGGAGGTGCGCGCGCACCTCCCCAAACCTTTGGGGAGGTGCGCGCGTACCTCCGCGCGAACGGGCAGCGGTGCCGCTCTTTCAGGAAGCTGCCGCTTTCGGCAGCTTCCTGAAAGAGCGGCGCCGCTGCCCCTTCGCTTTCGGCAGCTTCCTGAAAGAGCGGCGCTGCTGCCCCTTCGCACGGAGGTACGCGCGCACCTCCCCAAAGGTTTGGGGAGGTGCGCGCGCAACTCCGGTCGTTCGGAGAGGTGCGCGCGCACCTCTCGGAATGGGCAGGGGTGCCGCTCTTTGCGGAAGCTGCCGCGGCCCGTTTGCTAAGCTGCCGCTTTCGGCAGCTTCACAGACGGGCCGCGGCGGGCTTCCTGAAAGAGCGGCACCGCTGCCCATTCGCGCGGAGGTACGCGCGCACCTCCGGTCGTTCGGAGAGGTGCGCGCGCACCTCTCGGAATGGGCAGGGGCGCCGCTCTTTGCGGAAGCTGCCACGGCCCGTCTGCAAAGCTGCCGAAAGCGGCAGCTTTGCAGACGGGCCGTCGCCATCGGGCAACCGGGAACCGGTTCCATCTCATTTTTTTAAAAATGGCAGCCGCGTGCGTCCGCGCATGCGCAAAAAACCTTTTTGCGCATGCGCGTGCATGGACACACGCACGCGGCTCCCTCTTTTTTTAATTTGTGATGGAACCGGTTCCCAGTGGCTCTT